>NW_027635177.1:802500-830000 GCF_949748355.1 Melanostigma gelatinosum | reverse complement strand
AGGTATGCCCCCTCATAAGTGTCAACCTCCTAGCCCAGAGCCTACTCTAGATATTGTATGGGACGTCTGGGAACAGAAGGGCCGATCGGGTTGGGATTTTTGGACTAAACGAGACCCCAGTCAAATGTAGGTGGAACGTCCCTTTCTGAGTTCTAAGGATAAGCTCCCAAATGGCACTAATTGTGGGACATGCGGCCTACATGAGAGCTCCATCAAATGTAGTCGGAACGGCCCTTTTACAAAGACAAATACCCTTATATCTGGAAAAGTGTCATTCCGACTACATTTGATGGGGCTCTCGTTTATGCCAAACATCCCAACCCAAGTGGCACTTATCGTCCCGGGTGTCCCCCAAGCCTGTAGGGACACTTTATGCCATTCGGGCTTGGATTTGTGGGACATGCAGCCTACATGAGAGCCCTATCATATGTAGTCGGGACGGCCCTTTTTCGTCACCATATATGGTGCAATTGGATCTAAATGTGATATAGCCACCAGATTTGGTACACAGGGTCTGTGGCTTCATATGAACACACACACCAAGTTTGGTGGGGCTAGCCCCTCAAATTGTGAAATTTTGGTATCTCAGGCAAACTGAGGCAATATCATTGAATTTGCCCAAAAATCAAAGTCATCCGATTTGGTTGAAAGTTTGCACACCTGTTTGGCTGTTCCCAGGTATGCCCCCTCATAAGTGTCAACCTCCTAGCCCAGAGCCTACTCTAGATATTGTTTGGGAGGTCTGGGAACAGAAGGGCCGATCGGGTTGGGATTTTTGGACTAAACGAGACCCCAGTCAAATGTAGGTGGAACGTCCCTTTCTGAGTCAGAAGGATAAGCTCCCAAATGGCACTAATTGTGGGACATGCGGCCTACATGAGAGCCCCATCAAATGTAGTCGGGACGGCCCTTTTACAAAGACAAATACCCATATAACTGGAAAAGTGTCATTCCAACTACATTTGATGGGGCTCTCGTTTATGCCAAAAATCCCAACCCGAATGGCACTAATGGTCCCGGGGTTCCCCAAAGCCTGTAGGGACACTTTATGCCATTCGGGCTTGGATATGTGGGACATGCAGCCTACATGAGAGCCCTATCATATGTAGTCGGGACGGCCCTTTTACAAAGACAAATACCCTTATAACTGGAAAAGTGTCATTCCAACTACATTTGATGGGGCTCTCGTTTATGCCAAAAATCCCAACCCAAGTGGCACTTATCGTCCCGGGTGTCCCCAAAGCCTGTAGGGACACTTTATGCCATTCGGGCTTGGATTTGTGGGACATGCAGCCTACATGAGAGCCCTATCATATGTAGTCGGGACGGCCCTTTTTTGTCACCATATATGGTGCAATTGGATCTAAATGTGCTACAGCCACCAAATTTGGTACACAGGGCCTGTGGCTTCATATGAACACACACACCAAGTGTGGTGGGGCTAGCCCCTCAAATTGTGAAATTTTGGTATCTCAGGCAAACTGAGGCAATGTCATTGAATTTGCCCAAAAATCAAAGTCATCCGATTTGGTTGAAAGTTTGCACACCTGTTTGGCTGTTCCCAGGTATGCCCCCTCATAAGTGTCAACCTCCTAGCCCAGAGCCTACTCCAGATATTGTTTGGGAGGTCTGGGAACAGAAGGGCCGATCGGGTTGGGATATTTGGACTAAACGAGACCCCAGTCAAATGTAGGTGGAACGTCCCTTTCTGAGTTCTAAGGATAAGCTCCCAAATGGCACTAATTGTGGGACATGCGGCCTACATGAGAGCTCCATCAAATGTAGTCGGAATGGCCCTTTTACAAAGACAAATACCCTTATATCTGGAAAAGTGTCATTCCGACTACATTTGATGGGGCTCTCGTTTATGCCAAAAATCCCAACCCAATTGGCACTCATCATCCCGGGTGTCCCCAAAGCCTGTAGGGACACTTTATGCCATTCGGGCTTGGATTTGTGGGACATGCAGCCTACATGAGAGCCCTATCATATGTAGTCGGGACGGCCCTTTTTCGTCACCATATATGGTGCAATTGGATCTAAATGTGATATAGCCACCAGATTTGGTACACAGGGTCTGTGGCTTCATATGAACACACACACCAAGTTTGGTGGGGCTAGCCCCTCAAATTGTGAAATTTTGGTATCTCAGGCAAACTGAGGCAATATCATTGAATTTGCCCAAAAATCAAAGTCATCCGATTTGGTTGAAAGTTTGCACACCTGTTTGGCTGTTCCCAGGTATGCCCCCTCATAAGTGTCAACCTCCTAGCCCAGAGCCTACTCTAGATATTGTTTGGGAGGTCTGGGAACAGAAGGGCCGATCGGGTTGGGATTTTTGGACTAAACGAGACCCCAGTCAAATGTAGGTGGAACGTCCCTTTCTGAGTCAGAAGGATAAGCTCCCAAATGGCACTAATTGTGGGACATGCGGCCTACATGAGAGCCCCATCAAATGTAGTCGGGACGGCCCTTTTACAAAGACAAATACCCATATAACTGGAAAAGTGTCATTCCAACTACATTTGATGGGGCTCTCGTTTATGCCAAAAATCCCAACCCGAATGGCACTAATGGTCCCGGGGTTCCCCAAAGCCTGTAGGGACACTTTATGCCATTCGGGCTTGGATATGTGGGACATGCAGCCTACATGAGAGCCCTATCATATGTAGTCGGGACGGCCCTTTTACAAAGACAAATACCCTTATAACTGGAAAAGTGTCATTCCAACTACATTTGATGGGGCTCTCGTTTATGCCAAAAATCCCAACCCAAGTGGCACTTATCGTCCCGGGTGTCCCCAAAGCCTGTAGGGACACTTTATGCCATTCGGGCTTGGATTTGTGGGACATGCAGCCTACATGAGAGCCCTATCATATGTAGTCGGGACGGCCCTTTTTTGTCACCATATATGGTGCAATTGGATCTAAATGTGCTACAGCCACCAAATTTGGTACACAGGGCCTGTGGCTTCATATGAACACACACACCAAGTGTGGTGGGGCTAGCCCCTCAAATTGTGAAATTTTGGTATCTCAGGCAAACTGAGGCAATGTCATTGAATTTGCCCAAAAATCAAAGTCATCCGATTTGGTTGAAAGTTTGCACACCTGTTTGGCTGTTCCCAGGTATGCCCCCTCATAAGTGTCAACCTCCTAGCCCAGAGCCTACTCCAGATATTGTTTGGGAGGTCTGGGAACAGAAGGGCCGATCGGGTTGGGATATTTGGACTAAACGAGACCCCAGTCAAATGTAGGTGGAACGTCCCTTTCTGAGTTCTAAGGATAAGCTCCCAAATGGCACTAATTGTGGGACATGCGGCCTACATGAGAGCTCCATCAAATGTAGTCGGAATGGCCCTTTTACAAAGACAAATACCCTTATATCTGGAAAAGTGTCATTCCGACTACATTTGATGGGGCTCTCGTTTATGCCAAAAATCCCAACCCAATTGGCACTCATCATCCCGGGTGTCCCCAAAGCCTGTAGGGACACTTTATGCCATTCGGGCTTGGATTTGTGGGACATGCAGCCTACATGAGAGCCCTATCATATGTAGTCGGGACGGCCCTTTTTCGTCACCATATATGGTGCAATTGGATCTAAATGTGCTACAGCCACCAGATTTGGTACACAGGGTCTGTGGCTTCATATGAACACACACACCAAGTTTGGTGGGGCTAGCCCCTCAAATTGTGAAATGTTGGTGTCTCAGGCAAAGTGAGGCAATGTCATTGAATTTGCCCAAAAATTAAAGTCATCCGATTTGGTTGAAACTTTGCACACCTGTTTGGCTGTTCCCACGTATGCCCCCTCATACGTTTCAGTCTCCTAGCCCAGAGCCTACTCTAGATATTGTTTGGGACGTCTGGGAACAGAAGGGCCGATCGGGTTGGGATTTTCGGACTAAACGAGACCCCAGTCAAATGTAGGTGGAACGTCCCTTTCTGAGTTCTAAGGATAAGCTCCCAAATGACACTAATTGTGGGACATGCGGCCTACATGAGAGCTCCATCAAATGTAGTCGGAACAGCCCTTTTACAAAGACAAATACCCTTATATCTGGAAAAGTGTCATTCCGACTACATTTGATGGGGCTCTCGTTTATGCCAAAAATCCCAACCCTATTGGCACTTATCGTCCCGGTTGTCCCCAAAGCCTGTAGGGACACTTTATGCCATTCGGGCTTGGATTTGTGGGCCATTTGGCCTACAAAGGGACATTAGGGGAAATGTCCCCGGAATGGCAGAATAGGCCCCATGTCACCGGGGACACAAAGGGACATTAGGGGAAATGTCCCCGGAATGGCAGAATAGGCCCCATGTCACCGGGGACACAAAGGGGCATTTGGGGGGCCGAATGGGTCAAATCGGGCCATTTGGGGGGACGAATCAGACCGAAAGGGACATTCGAGGGCCACCTCCGCAGACTTCAGGATTGACATTTTAAACTGCCATATCTCTTCAACCGTTCAATATCTCGCCCTCAAACGTAGATATCTTGGATCAGCGTTAAATTGTAGCGGAACAATATTTTTGGGACAAAAGTTGCCATTCAGGCAGTATGGTGTTGGGTGACATGAAATGTACTTGTGCAATTTGATCTAAATGTGCTACAGCCACCAAATTTGGTACACTGGGTCTGTGGCTTCATATGAACACACACACCAAGTATGGTGGGGCTAGCCCCTCAAATTGTGAAATTTGGTATCTCAGGCAAACTGAGGCAATGTCATTGAATTTGCTCAAAAATCAAAGTCATCCGATTTGGTTGAAAGTTTGCACACCTGTTTGGCTGTTCCCAGGTATGCCCCCTCATAAGTGTCAACCTCCTAGCCCAGAGCCTACTCTAGATATTGTATGGGACGTCTGGGAACAGAAGGGCCGATCGGGTTGGGATTTTTGGACTAAACGAGACCCCAGTCAAATATAGGTGAAATGTCCCTTTCTGAGTCAGAAGGATAAGCTCCCAAATGGCACTAATTGAGGGACATCCGGCCTACATGAGAGCCCCATCAAATGTAGTCGGGACGGCCCTTTTACAAAGACAAATACCCATATAACTGGAAAAGTGTCATTCCAACTACATTTGATGGGGCTCTCGTTTATGCCAAAAATCCCAACCCGAATGGCACTAGTGGTCCCGGGGTTCCCCAAAGCCTGTAGGGACACTTTATGCCATTCAGGCTTGGATATGTGGGACATGCAGCCTACATGAGAGCCCTATCATATGTAGTCGGGACGGCCCTTTTTCGTCACCATATATGGTGCAATTAGATCTAAATGTGCTACAGCCACCAGATTTGGTACACAGGGTCTGTGGCTTCATATGAACACACACACCAAATTTGGTGGGGCTAGCCCCTCAAATTGTGAAATTTTGGTATCTCAGGCAAACTGAGGCAATGTCATTGAATTTGCCCAAAAATCAAAGTCATCCGATTTGGTTGAAAGTTTGCACACCTGTTTGGCTGTTCCCAGGTATGCCCCCTCATAAGTGTCAACCTCCTAGCCCAGAGCCTACTCTAGATATTGTATGGGACGTCTGGGAACAGAAGGGCCGATCGGGTTGGGATTTTTGGACTAAACGAGACCCCAGTCAAATGTAGGTGGAACGTCCCTTTCTGAGTTCTAAGGATAAGCTCCCAAATGGCACAAATTGTGGGACATGCGGCCTACATGAGAGCCCCATCAAATGTAGTCGGAACGGCCGTTTTACAAAGACAAATACCCTTATAACTGGAAAAGTGTCATTCCGACTACATTTGATGGGGCTCTCGTTTATGCCAAAAATCCCAACCCAAGTGGCACTTATCGTCCCGGGTGTCCCCAAAGCCTGTAGGGACACTTTATGCCATTCGGGCTTGGATTTGTGGGACATGCAGCCTACATGAGAGCCCTATCATATGTAGTCGGGACGGCCCTTTTTTGTCACCATATATGGTGCAATTGGATCTAAATGTGCTACAGCCACCAGATTTGGTACACAGGGCCTGTGGCTTCATATGAACACACACACCAAGTTTGGTGGGGCTAGCCCCTCAAATTGTGAAATTTTGGTATCTCAGGCAAACTGAGGCAATGTCATTGAATTTGCCCAAAAATCAAAGTCATCCGATTTGGTTGAAAGTTTGCACACCTGTTTGGCTGTTCCCAGGTATGCCCCCTCATAAGTGTCAACCTCCTAGCCCAGAGCCTACTCCAGATATTGTTTGGGAGGTCTGGGAACAGAAGGGCCGATCGGGTTGGGATTTGTGGACTAAACGAGACCCCAGTCAAATGTAGGTGGAACGTCCCTTTCTGAGTCAGAAGGATAAGCTCCCAAATGGCACTAATTGAGGGACATGCGGCCTACATGAGAGCCCCATCAAATGTAGTCGGGACGGCCCTTTTACAAAGACAAATACCCATATAACTGGAAAAGTGTCATTCCAACTACATTTGATGGGGCTCTCGTTTATGCCAAAAATCCCAACCCGAATGGCACTAATGGTCCCGGGGTTCCCCAAAGCCTGTAGGGACACTTTATGCCATTCGGGCTTGGATATGTGGGACATGCAGCCTACATGAGAGCCCTATCATATGTAGTCGGGACGGCCCTTTTACAAAGACAAATACCCTTATAACTGGAAAAGTGTCAATCCAACTACATTTGATGGGGCTCTCGTTTATGCCAAAAATCCCAACCCAAGTGGCACTTATCGTCCCGGGTGTCCCCAAAGCCTGTAGGGACACTTTATGCCATTCGGGCTTGGATTTGTGGGACATGCAGCCTACATGAGAGCCCTATCATATGTAGTCGGGACGGCCCTTTTTTGTCACCATATATGGTGCAATTGGATCTAAATGTGCTACAGCCACCAGATTTGGTACACAGGGCCTGTGGCTTCATATGAACACACACACCAAGTTTGGTGGGGCTAGCCCCTCAAATTGTGAAATTTTGGTATCTCAGGCAAACTGAGGCAATGTCATTGAATTTGCCCAAAAATCAAAGTCATCCGATTTGGTTGAAAGTTTGCACACCTGTTTGGCTGTTCCCAGGTATGCCCCCTCATAAGTGTCAACCTCCTAGCCCAGAGCCTACTCCAGATATTGTTTGGGAGGTCTGGGAACAGAAGGGCCGATCGGGTTGGGATTTGTGGACTAAACGAGACCCCAGTCAAATGTAGGTGGAACGTCCCTTTCTGAGTCAGAAGGATAAGCTCCCAAATGGCACTAATTGAGGGACATGCGGCCTACATGAGAGCCCCATCAAATGTAGTCGGGACGGCCCTTTTACAAAGACAAATACCCATATAACTGGAAAAGTGTCATTCCAACTACATTTGATGGGGCTCTCGTTTATGCCAAAAATCCCAACCCGAATGGCACTAATGGTCCCGGGGTTCCCCAAAGCCTGTAGGGACACTTTATGCCATTCGGGCTTGGATATGTGGGACATGCAGCCTACATGAGAGCCCTATCATATGTAGTCGGGACGGCCCTTTTACAAAGACAAATACCCTTATAACTGGAAAAGTGTCAATCCAACTACATTTGATGGGGCTCTCGTTTATGCCAAAAATCCCAACCCAAGTGGCACTTATCGTCCCGGGTGTCCCCAAAGCCTGTAGGGACACTTTATGCCATTCGGGCTTGGATTTGTGGGACATGCAGCCTACATGAGAGCCCTATCATATGTAGTCGGGACGGCCCTTTTTTGTCACCATATATGGTGCAATTGGATCTAAATGTGCTACAGCCACCAGATTTGGTACACAGGGCCTGTGGCTTCATATGAACACACACACCAAGTTTGGTGGGGCTAGCCCCTCAAATTGTGAAATTTTGGTATCTCAGGCAAACTGAGGCAATGTCATTGAATTTGCCCAAAATTCAAAGTCATCCGATTTGGTTGAAAGTTTGCACACCTGTTTGGCTGTTCCCAGGTATGCCCCCTCATAAGTGTCAACCTCCTAGCCCAGAGCCTACTCCAGATATTGTTTGGGAGGTCTGGGAACAGAAGGGCCGATCGGGTTGGGATTTTTGGACTAAACGAGACCCCAGTCAAATGTAGGTGGAACGTCCCTTTCTGAGTTCTAAGGATAAGCTCCCAAATGGCACTAATTGTGGGACATGCGGCCTACATGAGAGCTCCATCAAATGTAGTCGGAATGGCCCTTTTACAAAGACAAATACCCTTATATCTGGAAAAGTGTCATTCCGACTACATTTGATGGGGCTCTCGTTTATGCCAAAAATCCCAACCCAATTGGCACTTATCGTCCCGGGTGTCCCCAAAGCCTGTAGGGACACTTTATGCCATTCGGGCTTGGATTTGTGGGACATGCAGCCTACATGAGAGCCCTATCATATGTAGTCGGGACGGCCCTTTTTCGTCACCATATATGGTGCAATTGGATCTAAATGTGCTACAGCCACCAGATTTGGTACACAGGGTCTGTGGCTTCATATGAACACACACACCAAGTTTGGTGGGGCTAGCCCCTCAAATTGTGAAATGTTGGTGTCTCAGGCAAAGTGAGGCAATGTCATTGAATTTGCCCAAAAATTAAAGTCATCCGATTTGGTTGAAACTTTGCACACCTGTTTGGCTGTTCCCACGTATGCCCCCTCATACGTTTCAGCCTCCTAGCCCAGAGCCTACTCTAGATATTGTTTGGGACGTCTGGGAACAGAAGGGCCGATCGGGTTGGGATTTTTGGACTAAACGAGACCCCAGTCAAATGTAGGTGGAACGCCCCTTTCTGAGTTCTAAGGATAAGCTCCCAAATGACACTAATTGTGGGACATGCGGCCTACATGAGAGCTCCATCAAATGTAGTCGGAACGGCCCTTTTACAAAGACAAATACCCTTATATCTGGAAAAGTGTCATTCCGACTACATTTGATGGGGCTCTCGTTTATGCCAAAAATCCCAACCCTATTGGCACTTATCGTCCCGGTTGTCCCCAAAGCCTGTAGGGACACTTTATGCCATTCGGGCTTGGATTTGTGGGCCATTTGGCCTACAAAGGGACATTACGGGAAATGTTCCCGGAATGGCAGAATAGGCCCCATGTCACCGGGGACACAAAGGGACATTAGGGGAAATGTCCCCGGAATGGCAGAATAGGCCCCATGTCACCGGGGACACAAAGGGGCATTTGGGGGGCCGAATGGGTCAAATCGGGCCATTTGGGGGGACGAATCAGACCGAAAGGGACATTCGAGGGCCACCTCCGCAGACTTCAGGATTGACATTTTAAACTGCCATATCTCTTCAACCGTTCAATATCTCGCCCTCAAACGTAGATATCTTGGATCAGCGTTAAATTGTAGCGGAACAATATTTTTGGGACAAAAGTTGCCATTCAGGCAGTATGGTGTTGGGTGACATGAAATGTACTTGTGCAATTTGATCTAAATGTGCTACAGCCACCAAATTTGGTACACTGGGTCTGTGGCTTCATATGAACACACACACCAAGTATGGTGGGGCTAGCCCCTCAAATTGTGAAATTTGGTATCTCAGGCAAACTGAGGCAATGTCATTGAATTTGCTCAAAAATCAAAGTCATCCGATTTGGTTGAAAGTTTGCACACCTGTTTGGCTGTTCCCAGGTATGCCCCCTCATAAGTGTCAACCTCCTAGCCCAGAGCCTACTCTAGATATTGTATGGGACGTCTGGGAACAGAAGGGCCGATCGGGTTGGGATTTTTGGACTAAACGAGACCCCAGTCAAATATAGGTGAAATGTCCCTTTCTGAGTCAGAAGGATAAGCTCCCAAATGGCACTAATTGAGGGACATCCGGCCTACATGAGAGCCCCATCAAATGTAGTCGGGACGGCCCTTTTACAAAGACAAATACCCATATAACTGGAAAAGTGTCATTCCAACTACATTTGATGGGGCTCTCGTTTATGCCAAAAATCCCAACCCGAATGGCACTAGTGGTCCCGGGGTTCCCCAAAGCCTGTAGGGACACTTTATGCCATTCAGGCTTGGATATGTGGGACATGCAGCCTACATGAGAGCCCTATCATATGTAGTCGGGACGGCCCTTTTTCGTCACCATATATGGTGCAATTAGATCTAAATGTGCTACAGCCACCAGATTTGGTACACAGGGTCTGTGGCTTCATATGAACACACACACCAAATTTGGTGGGGCTAGCCCCTCAAATTGTGAAATTTTGGTATCTCAGGCAAACTGAGGCAATGTCATTGAATTTGCCCAAAAATCAAAGTCATCCGATTTGGTTGAAAGTTTGCACACCTGTTTGGCTGTTCCCAGGTATGCCCCCTCATAAGTGTCAACCTCCTAGCCCAGAGCCTACTCTAGATATTGTATGGGACGTCTGGGAACAGAAGGGCCGATCGGGTTGGGATTTTTGGACTAAACGAGACCCCAGTCAAATGTAGGTGGAACGTCCCTTTCTGAGTTCTAAGGATAAGCTCCCAAATGGCACAAATTGTGGGACATGCGGCCTACATGAGAGCCCCATCAAATGTAGTCGGAACGGCCGTTTTACAAAGACAAATACCCTTATAACTGGAAAAGTGTCATTCCGACTACATTTGATGGGGCTCTCGTTTATGCCAAAAATCCCAACCCAAGTGGCACTTATCGTCCCGGGTGTCCCCAAAGCCTGTAGGGACACTTTATGCCATTCGGGCTTGGATTTGTGGGACATGCAGCCTACATGAGAGCCCTATCATATGTAGTCGGGACGGCCCTTTTTTGTCACCATATATGGTGCAATTGGATCTAAATGTGCTACAGCCACCAGATTTGGTACACAGGGCCTGTGGCTTCATATGAACACACACACCAAGTTTGGTGGGGCTAGCCCCTCAAATTGTGAAATTTTGGTATCTCAGGCAAACTGAGGCAATGTCATTGAATTTGCCCAAAAATCAAAGTCATCCGATTTGGTTGAAAGTTTGCACACCTGTTTGGCTGTTCCCAGGTATGCCCCCTCATAAGTGTCAACCTCCTAGCCCAGAGCCTACTCCAGATATTGTTTGGGAGGTCTGGGAACAGAAGGGCCGATCGGGTTGGGATTTGTGGACTAAACGAGACCCCAGTCAAATGTAGGTGGAACGTCCCTTTCTGAGTCAGAAGGATAAGCTCCCAAATGGCACTAATTGAGGGACATGCGGCCTACATGAGAGCCCCATCAAATGTAGTCGGGACGGCCCTTTTACAAAGACAAATACCCATATAACTGGAAAAGTGTCATTCCAACTACATTTGATGGGGCTCTCGTTTATGCCAAAAATCCCAACCCGAATGGCACTAATGGTCCCGGGGTTCCCCAAAGCCTGTAGGGACACTTTATGCCATTCGGGCTTGGATATGTGGGACATGCAGCCTACATGAGAGCCCTATCATATGTAGTCGGGACGGCCCTTTTACAAAGACAAATACCCTTATAACTGGAAAAGTGTCAATCCAACTACATTTGATGGGGCTCTCGTTTATGCCAAAAATCCCAACCCAAGTGGCACTTATCGTCCCGGGTGTCCCCAAAGCCTGTAGGGACACTTTATGCCATTCGGGCTTGGATTTGTGGGACATGCAGCCTACATGAGAGCCCTATCATATGTAGTCGGGACGGCCCTTTTTTGTCACCATATATGGTGCAATTGGATCTAAATGTGCTACAGCCACCAGATTTGGTACACAGGGCCTGTGGCTTCATATGAACACACACACCAAGTTTGGTGGGGCTAGCCCCTCAAATTGTGAAATTTTGGTATCTCAGGCAAACTGAGGCAATGTCATTGAATTTGCCCAAAAATCAAAGTCATCCGATTTGGTTGAAAGTTTGCACACCTGTTTGGCTGTTCCCAGGTATGCCCCCTCATAAGTGTCAACCTCCTAGCCCAGAGCCTACTCCAGATATTGTTTGGGAGGTCTGGGAACAGAAGGGCCGATCGGGTTGGGATTTGTGGACTAAACGAGACCCCAGTCAAATGTAGGTGGAACGTCCCTTTCTGAGTCAGAAGGATAAGCTCCCAAATGGCACTAATTGAGGGACATGCGGCCTACATGAGAGCCCCATCAAATGTAGTCGGGACGGCCCTTTTACAAAGACAAATACCCATATAACTGGAAAAGTGTCATTCCAACTACATTTGATGGGGCTCTCGTTTATGCCAAAAATCCCAACCCGAATGGCACTAATGGTCCCGGGGTTCCCCAAAGCCTGTAGGGACACTTTATGCCATTCGGGCTTGGATATGTGGGACATGCAGCCTACATGAGAGCCCTATCATATGTAGTCGGGACGGCCCTTTTACAAAGACAAATACCCTTATAACTGGAAAAGTGTCAATCCAACTACATTTGATGGGGCTCTCGTTTATGCCAAAAATCCCAACCCAAGTGGCACTTATCGTCCCGGGTGTCCCCAAAGCCTGTAGGGACACTTTATGCCATTCGGGCTTGGATTTGTGGGACATGCAGCCTACATGAGAGCCCTATCATATGTAGTCGGGACGGCCCTTTTTTGTCACCATATATGGTGCAATTGGATCTAAATGTGCTACAGCCACCAGATTTGGTACACAGGGCCTGTGGCTTCATATGAACACACACACCAAGTTTGGTGGGGCTAGCCCCTCAAATTGTGAAATTTTGGTATCTCAGGCAAACTGAGGCAATGTCATTGAATTTGCCCAAAATTCAAAGTCATCCGATTTGGTTGAAAGTTTGCACACCTGTTTGGCTGTTCCCAGGTATGCCCCCTCATAAGTGTCAACCTCCTAGCCCAGAGCCTACTCCAGATATTGTTTGGGAGGTCTGGGAACAGAAGGGCCGATCGGGTTGGGATTTTTGGACTAAACGAGACCCCAGTCAAATGTAGGTGGAACGTCCCTTTCTGAGTTCTAAGGATAAGCTCCCAAATGGCACTAATTGTGGGACATGCGGCCTACATGAGAGCTCCATCAAATGTAGTCGGAATGGCCCTTTTACAAAGACAAATACCCTTATATCTGGAAAAGTGTCATTCCGACTACATTTGATGGGGCTCTCGTTTATGCCAAAAATCCCAACCCAATTGGCACTTATCGTCCCGGGTGTCCCCAAAGCCTGTAGGGACACTTTATGCCATTCGGGCTTGGATTTGTGGGACATGCAGCCTACATGAGAGCCCTATCATATGTAGTCGGGACGGCCCTTTTTCGTCACCATATATGGTGCAATTGGATCTAAATGTGCTACAGCCACCAGATTTGGTACACAGGGTCTGTGGCTTCATATGAACACACACACCAAGTTTGGTGGGGCTAGCCCCTCAAATTGTGAAATGTTGGTGTCTCAGGCAAAGTGAGGCAATGTCATTGAATTTGCCCAAAAATTAAAGTCATCCGATTTGGTTGAAACTTTGCACACCTGTTTGGCTGTTCCCACGTATGCCCCCTCATACGTTTCAGCCTCCTAGCCCAGAGCCTACTCTAGATATTGTTTGGGACGTCTGGGAACAGAAGGGCCGATCGGGTTGGGATTTTTGGACTAAACGAGACCCCAGTCAAATGTAGGTGGAACGCCCCTTTCTGAGTTCTAAGGATAAGCTCCCAAATGACACTAATTGTGGGACATGCGGCCTACATGAGAGCTCCATCAAATGTAGTCGGAACGGCCCTTTTACAAAGACAAATACCCTTATATCTGGAAAAGTGTCATTCCGACTACATTTGATGGGGCTCTCGTTTATGCCAAAAATCCCAACCCTATTGGCACTTATCGTCCCGGTTGTCCCCAAAGCCTGTAGGGACACTTTATGCCATTCGGGCTTGGATTTGTGGGCCATTTGGCCTACAAAGGGACATTACGGGAAATGTTCCCGGAATGGCAGAATAGGCCCCATGTCACCGGGGACACAAAGGGACATTAGGGGAAATGTCCCCGGAATGGCAGAATAGGCCCCATGTCACCGGGGACACAAAGGGGCATTTGGGGGGCCGAATGGGTCAAATCGGGCCATTTGGGGGGACGAATCAGACCGAAAGGGACATTCGAGGGCCACCTCCGCAGACTTCAGGATTGACATTTTAAACTGCCATATCTCTTCAACCGTTCAATATCTCGCCCTCAAACGTAGATATCTTGGATCAGCGTTAAATTGTAGCGGAACAATATTTTTGGGACAAAAGTTGCCATTCAGGCAGTATGGTGTTGGGTGACATGAAATGTACTTGTGCAATTTGATCTAAATGTGCTACAGCCACCAAATTTGGTACACTGGGTCTGTGGCTTCATATGAACACACACACCAAGTATGGTGGGGCTAGCCCCTCAAATTGTGAAATTTGGTATCTCAGGCAAACTGAGGCAATGTCATTGAATTTGCTCAAAAATCAAAGTCATCCGATTTGGTTGAAAGTTTGCACACCTGTTTGGCTGTTCCCAGGTATGCCCCCTCATAAGTGTCAACCTCCTAGCCCAGAGCCTACTCTAGATATTGTATGGGACGTCTGGGAACAGAAGGGCCGATCGGGTTGGGATTTTTGGACTAAACGAGACCCCAGTCAAATATAGGTGAAATGTCCCTTTCTGAGTCAGAAGGATAAGCTCCCAAATGGCACTAATTGAGGGACATCCGGCCTACATGAGAGCCCCATCAAATGTAGTCGGGACGGCCCTTTTACAAAGACAAATACCCATATAACTGGAAAAGTGTCATTCCAACTACATTTGATGGGGCTCTCGTTTATGCCAAAAATCCCAACCCGAATGGCACTAGTGGTCCCGGGGTTCCCCAAAGCCTGTAGGGACACTTTATGCCATTCAGGCTTGGATATGTGGGACATGCAGCCTACATGAGAGCCCTATCATATGTAGTCGGGACGGCCCTTTTTCGTCACCATATATGGTGCAATTAGATCTAAATGTGCTACAGCCACCATATTTGGTACACAGGGTCTGTGGCTTCATATGAACACACACACCAAATTTGGTGGGGCTAGCCCCTCAAATTGTGAAATTTTGGTATCTCAGGCAAACTGAGGCAATGTCATTGAATTTGCCCAAAAATCAAAGTCATCCGATTTGGTTGAAAGTTTGCACACCTGTTTGGCTGTTCCCAGGTATGCCCCCTCATAAGTGTCAACCTCCTAGCCCAGAGCCTACTCTAGATATTGTATGGGACGTCTGGGAACAGAAGGGCCGATCGGGTTGGGATTTTTGGACTAAACGAGACCCCAGTCAAATGTAGGTGGAACGTCCCTTTCTGAGTTCTAAGGATAAGCTCCCAAATGGCACAAATTGTGGGACATGCGGCCTACATGAGAGCCCCATCAAATGTAGTCGGAACGGCCCTTTTACAAAGACAAATACCCTTATATCTGGAAAAGTGTCATTCCGACTACATTTGATGGGGCTCTCGTTTATGCCAAAAATCCCAACCCTATTGGCACTTATCGTCCCGGTTGTCCCCAAAGCCTGTAGGGACACTTTATGCCATTTGGGCTTGGATTTGTGGGCCATTTGGCCTACAAAGGGACATTAGGGGAAATGTTCCCGGAATGGCAGAATAGGCCCCATGTCACCGGGGACACAAAGGGACATTAGGGGAAATGTCCCCGGAATGGCAGAATAGGCCCCATGTCACCGGGGACACAAAGGGGCATTTGGGGGGCCGAATGGGTCAAATCGGGCCATTTGGGGGGACGAATCAGACCGAAAGGGACATCCGAGGGCCACCTCCGCAGACTTCAGGATTGACATTTTAAACTGCCATATCTCTTCAACCGTTCAATATCTCGCCCTCAAACGTAGATATCTTGGATCAGCGTTAAATTGTAGCGGAACAATATTTTTGGGACAAAAGTTGCCATTCAGGCAGTATGGTGTTGGGTGACATGAAATGTACTTGTGCAATTTGATCTAAATGTGCTACAGCCACCAAATTTGGTACACTGGGTCTGTGGCTTCATATGAACACACACACCAAGTATGGTGGGTCTAGCCCCTCAAATTGTGAAATTTGGTATCTCAGGCAAAGAGGCAATTTCATTGAATTTGCCCAACAATTAAAGTCATCCGATTTGCTTGAAACTTTGCACACCTGTTTGGCTGTTCCCAGGTATGCCCCCTCATAAGTGTCAACCTCCTAGCCCAGAGCCTACTCCAGATATTGTTTGGGAGGTCTGGGAACAGAAGGGCCGATCGGGTTGGGATTTTTGGACTAAACGAGACCCCAGTCAAATGTAGGTGGAACGTCCCTTTCTGAGTCAGAAGGATAAGCTCCCAAATGGCACTAATTGAGGGACATGCGGCCTACATGAGAGCCCCATCAAATGTAGTCGGGACGGCCCTTTTACAAAGACAAATACCCATATAACTGGAAAAGTGTCATTCCAACTACATTTGATGGGGCTCTCGTTTATGCCAAAAATCCCAACCCGAATGGCACTAATGGTCCCGGGGTTCCCCAAAGCCTGTAGGGACACTTTATGCCATTCGGGCTTGGATATGTGGGACATGCAGCCTACATGAGAGCCCTATCATATGTAGTCGGGACGGCCCTTTTTCGTCACCATATATGGTGCAATTGGATCTAAATGTGCTACAGCCACCAGATTTGGTACACAGGGTCTGTGGCTTCATATGAACACACACACCAAGTTTGGTGGGGCTAGCCCCTCAAATTGTGAAATGTTGGTATCTCAGGCAAACTGAGGCAATGTCATTGAATTTGCCCAAAAATCAAAGTCATCCGATTTGGTTGAAACTTTGCACACCTGTTTGGCTGTTCCCACGTATGCCCCCTCATACGTTTCAGCCTCCTAGCCCAGAGCCTACTCTAGATATTGTTTGGGAGGACTGGGAACAGAAGGGCCGATCGGGTTGGGATTTTTGGACTAAACGAGACCCCAGTCAATTGTAGGTGAAATGTCCCTTTCTGAGACATAAGGATAAGCTCCCAAATGGCACTAATTGTGGGACATGCGGCCTACATGAGAGCCCCATCAAATGTAGTCGGAACGGCCCTTTTACAAAGACAAATACCCTTATAACTGGAAAAGTGTCATTCCGACTACATTTGATGGGGCTCTCGTTTATGCCAAAAATCCCAACCCGTATGGCACTGATGGTCCCGGGTGTCCCCAAAGCCTGTAGGGACACTTTATGCCATTCGGGCTTGGATTTGTGGGCCATTTGGGCTACAAAGGGACATTAGGGGAAATGTCCCCGGAATGGCAGAATAGGCCCCATGTCACCCGGGACACAAAGGGACATTTGGGGGGCCGAATGGGTCAAATCGGGCCATTTGGGGGGACGAATCGGACCGAAAGGGACATTCGAGGGCCACCTCCGCGGACTTCAGGATTGACATTTTAAACTGCCATAGCTCTTCAACCGTTCAATATCTCGCCCTCAAACGTAGATATCTTGGATCAGCGTTAAATTGTAGCGGAACAATATTTTTGGGACAAAAGTTGCCATTCAGGCAGTATGGTGTTGGGTGACATGAAATGCACTTGTGCAATTTGATCTAAATGTGCTACAGCCACCAAATTTGGTACACTGGGTCTGTGGCTTCATATGAACACACACACCAAGTATGGTGGGGCTAGCCCCTCAAATTGTGAAATTTTGGTATCTCATGCAAAGTGAGGCAATTTCATTGAATTTGCCCAAAAATTAAAGTCATCCGATTTGCTTGAAACTTTGCACACCTGTTTGGATGTTCCCAGGTATGCCCCCTCATAAGTGTCAACCTCCTAGCCCAGAGCCTACTCCAGATATTGTTTGGGAGGACTGGGAACAGAAGGGCCGATCGGGTTGGGATTTTTGGACTAAACGAGACCCCAGTCAATTGTAGGTGAAATGTCCCTTTCTGAGACATAAGGATAAGCTCCCAAATGGCACTAATTGTGGGACATGCGGCCTACATGAGAGCCCCATCAAATGTAGTCGGAACGCCCTTTTACAAAGACAAATACGCTTATAACTGGAAAAGTGTCATTCCAACTACATTTGATGGGGCTCTTGTTTATGCCAAAAATCCCAACCCGAATGGCACTAATCGTCCCGGGGTTCCCCAAAGCCTGTAGGGACACTTTATGCCATTCTGGCTTGGATTTGTGGGACATGCGGCCTACATGAGAGCCCCATCAAATGTAGTCGGAACGGCCCTTTTACAAAGACAAATACGCTTATAACTGGAAAAGTGTCATTCCAACTACATTTGATGGGGCTCTCGTTTATGCCAAAAATCCCAACCCAAGTGGCACTTATCGTCCCGGGTGTCCCCAAAGCCTGTAGGGACACTTTATGCCATTCGGGCTTGGATTTGTGGGACATGCAGCCTACATGAGAGCCCTATCAAATGTAGTCGGGACGGCCCTTTTTCGTCACCATATATGGTGCAATTAGATCTAAATGTGCTACAGCCACCAGATTTGGTACACAGGGTCTGTGGCTTCATATGAACACACACACCAAGTTTGGTGGGGCTAGCCCCTCAAATTGTGAAATTTTGGTATCTCAGGCAAACTGAGGCAATGTCATTGAATTTGCCCAAAAATCAAAGTCATCCGATTTGGTTGAAAGTTTGCACACCTGTTTGGCTGTTCCCAGGTATGCCCCCTCATAAGTGTCAACCTCCTAGCCCAGAGCCTACTCTAGATATTGTTTGGGAGGTCTGGGAACAGAAGGGCCGATCGGGTTGGGATTTTTGGACTAAACGAGACCCCAGTCATATGTAGGTGAAATGTCCCTTTCTGAGTCATAAGGATGATATGGCCTTCAACAGTCTTTTCTCTGAAAATGTACACTTTAATTCAAAGTAGAGATTTGATTTATTTTCCCCTTTAAAGATGGGCTTGTGAATATGAATTCCCCCAAATTTAGCTGTCATAGCTGCAAGATAAGGTCCCCAAACACAAAGGTCAAAATTGAGGCATATGACCTCATCTTTCGGCCTGTTTTGGCAAGTGAGAAACGGGCCATTAAATCGCAGTGAAAGGTTGGAAGTGCCTGATTTTTGCATAAATCAGTCGCCTGTGATAAGCTGATGCAGGATCTAAAGCGAGATATCTGTAGACCCTTGGGAAAGCTAACTTCCGGTAGCAGCATGCTAACGACTTGAATCCAATTTCACCTTGAAGAGGGTCCTCTTATGTCCATCATATGTCAATTATGGAATGATAAGCCAGTTACAAGTGTTTTTATTGCACCCAACAGAAACAGCAACATGTACACATCATTAAGAGTCTTTTAATTCATTAAAAATACTTTACAGCAAGATAGAGCAATACATTGTTTTTGTGAATTAAGAGAGGGTTGTGTAGGTTAAATGATCCAAATCTAGAGGTCGTAGCTGCAAGTTAAGGTTCCCAAAAACAGCCCCAAAGGTCATAATTGAGGCATATGAACTCATTTTTCGGCCTGTTTTGGCAAGTGAGAAACGGGCCATTAAATCGCAGTGAAAGGTTGGAAGTGCCTGATTTTTGCATAAATCAGTCGCCTGTGATAAGCTGATGCAGGATCTAAAGCGAGATATCTGTAGACCCTTGGGAAAGCTAACTTCCGGTAGCAGCATGCTAACGACTTGAATCCAATTTCACCTTGAAGAGGGTCCTCTTATGTCCATCATATGTCAATTATGGAATGATAAGCCAGTTACAAGTGTTTTTATTGCACCCAACAGAAACAGCAACATGTACACATCATTAAGAGTCTTTTAATTCATTAAAAATACTTTAAAGCAAGATAGAGCAATACATTGTTTTTGTGAATTAAGAGAGGGTTGTGTAGGTTAAATGATCCAAATCTAGAGGTCGTAGCTGCAAGTTAAGGTTCCCAAAAACAGCCCCAAAGGTCATAATTGAGGCATATGAACTCATTTTTCGGCCTGTTTTGGCAAGTGAGAAACGGGCCATTAAATCGCAGTGAAAGGTTGGAAGTGCCTGATTTTTGCATAAATCAGTCGCCTGTGATAAGCTGATGCAGGATCTAAAGCGAGATATCTGTAGACCCTTGGGAAAGCTAACTTCCGGTAGCAGCATGCTAACGACTTGAATCCAATTTCACCTTGAAGAGGGTCCTCTTATGTCCATCATATGTCAATTATGGAATGATAAGCCAGTTACAAGTGTTTTTATTGCACCCAACAGAAACAGCAACATGTACACATCATTAAGAGTCTTTTAATTCATTAAAAATACTTTAAAGCAAGATAGAGCAATACATTGTTTTTGTGAATTAAGAGAGGGTTGTGTAGGTTAAATGATCCAAATCTAGAGGTCGTAGCTGCAAGTTAAGGTTCCCAAAAACAGCCCCAAAGGTCATAATTGAGGCATATGAACTCATTTTTCGGCCTGTTTTGGCAAGTGAGAAACGGGCCATTAAATCGCAGTGAAAGGTTGGAAGTGCCTGATTTTTGCATAAATCAGTCGCCTGTGATAAGCTGATGCAGGATCTAAAGCGAGATATCTGTAGACCCTTGGGAAAGCTAACTTCCGGTAGCAGCATGCTAACGACTTGAATCCAATTTCACCTTGAAGAGGGTCCTCTTATGTCCATCATATGTCAATTATGGAATGATAAGCCAGTTACAAGTGTTTTTATTGCACCCAACAGAAACAGCAACATGTACACATCATTAAGAGTCTTTTAATTCATTAAAAATACTTTAAAGCAAGATAGAGCAATACATTGTTTTTGTGAATTAAGAGAGGGTTGTGTAGGTTAAATGATCCAAATCTAGAGGTCGTAGCTGCAAGTTAAGGTTCCCAAAAACAGCCCCAAAGGTCATAATTGAGGCATATGAACTCATTTTTCGGCCTGTTTTGGCAAGTGAGAAACGGGCCATTAAATCGCAGTGAAAGGTTGGAACTGCCTGATTTTTGCATAAATCAGTCGCCTGTGATAAGCTGATGCAGGATCTAAAGCGAGATATCTGTAGACCCTTGGGAAAGCTAACTTCCGGTAGCAGCATGCTAACGACTTGAATCCAATTTCACCTTGAAGAGGGTCCTCTTATGTCCATCATATGTCAATTCTGGAATGATAAGCCAGTTACAAGTGTTTTTATTGCACCCAACAGAAACAGCAACATGTACACATCATTAAGAGTCTTTTAATTCATTAAAAATACTTTAAAGCAAGATAGAGCAATACATTGTTTTTGTGAATTAAGAGAGGGTTGTGTAGGTTAAATGATCCAAATCTAGAGGTCGTAGCTGCAAGTTAAGGTTCCCAAAAACAGCCCCAAAGGTCATAATTGAGGCATATTAACTCATTTTTCGGCCTGTTTTGGCAAGTGAGAAACGGGCCATTAAATCGCAGTGAAAGGTTGGAAGTGCCTGATTTTTGCATAAATCAGTCGCCTGTGATAAGCTGATGCAGGATCTAAAGCGAGATATCTGTAGACCCTTGGGAAAGCTAACTTCCGGTAGCAGCATGCTAACGACTTGAATCCAATTTCACCTTGAAGAGGGTCCTCTTATGTCCATCATATGTCAATTATGGAATGATAAGCCAGTTACAAGTGTTTTTATTGCACCCAACAGAAACAGCAACATGTACACATCATTAAGAGTCTTTTAATTCATTAAAAATACTTTAAAGCAAGATAGAGGAATAGATTGTTTTTGTGAATGAAGAGAGGGTCGTGTAGGTTAAATAATCCAAATCTAGAGGTCGTAGCTGCAAGTTAAGGTTCCCAAAAACAGCCCCAAAGGTCAAAATTGAGTCATATGACCTCATCTTTTGGCCTGTTTTGGCAAGTGAGAAACGGGCCATTAAATCGTAGTGAAAGGTTGGAACTGCCTTATTTTTGCATAAATCAGTCGTCTGTGATAAGGTGATGCAGGAGCTAAAGCGAGATATCTGTAGACCCTTGGGAAAGCTAACTTCCGGTAGCAGCATGCTAACGACTTGAATTCAATTGAACCTTGAAGAGGGTCCTGTATTGTCCATCATATGTGAATTTCATCAAAGAAGGCCATTTACAAGTGTTTCAAAATTGACCAATATTAAAAAGTGGTCAAAATCCAGATTTTACCAGTCTTTTCTCAATATTTTTATACTTTAAAAAGGGGTAGGGTTTTAAATCCTTTTCTGCTTCAAAGAGGGCCTCGTCACCATTACACACCTATAATCTGGGCCTCATAGCTGGAAGTTAAGGTCCCCAAAAACACCCACAAAGGGCTTAATTGGGCTTAATTGGGGCCTTATTCGCTTATTTTTTGCCATATGCAAGAATGGCCATAACTTATCAAATATGGGTCCTAGAACCCCCAGATTATGCACACAAATTGTGGACAAGGCCTACAATAAGACCACGTGAAAAAAATCCCTCTAGATTATCTAGAACTGATTTTTGCCTGTATCAAACTCAGACTTCAGCATGGGGTACACGTCCCTAAGCTGTACACCCTGTCGTACTCTTGATGAGATCAGACCAATTTTTACTTCTGAATATGTCAGAGCCCTGCTTTTTTAATATGTTGTAGACAGGCCCCAATGAGGCACATTCAAGTTGGATGGGACTCCCTAGCACTTAGCATGCCTGCGCGGGAAGAGGGTCAGTTGGCCTACATTTGAATGGGGCATTTTGAAGGATAAAATTAATGGAAAGTGATTACCCAAACGGCCATCCTTCAACTTGTCATAACTTCTCACAACATGGTTGAATTTGATGGGCGATTGCATGACAACATTCCCCTTGATGACGTGAATGTGAAAATGGTGCAATAGAACCTGCAGACCCTCTGGAAAGCTATCTTCTGTTAGCAACGTGCTAATGCTACAAAACCAATCAATCCCAGTAGAGTGTTCAATTTTGTCCAAGAATTGTCAATTACATGTCAAAAATGTCATTTATTTGTGTTTTTAGGGGCCGGAATAAATCTCCCGCCGAAACCAAAGAGTGAAAACTGACCTTTGTTCTCAATCCGAAATGGCCCAAATTCCCATAGAAAGCAATGGGCTAGGACCATGAAAATTGAACCGTCAGTCGACCTTTGGCCAATGACCATGTGGTATGAAAATCAAGGGGAAATTACAAACACTTTTCCCATAGTGAATAATGGATTTCTCACCGAACTCGGCCCAAATTCCCATAGAAAGCAATGGGCTAGGACCATGAAAATTGAACCGTCAGTCGACCTTTGGCCAATGACCATGTGGTATGAAAATCAAGGGGAAATTACAAACACTTTTCCCATAGTGAATAATGGATTTCTCACCGAACTCTGCCCAAATTCCCATAGAAAGCAATGGGCTAGGACCCTGAAAATTGAACGGTCAGTCGACCTTTGGCCATTGACCATGTGGTATGAAAATCAAGGGGAAATTCCAAACACTTTTCCCATAGTGAATTATGGATTTCTCACCGAACTCGGCCCAAATTCCCATAGAAAGCAATGAGCTAGGACCCTGAAAATTGAACCGTCAGTCGACCTTTGGCCAATGACCATGTGGTATGAAAATCAAGGGGAAATTCCAAACACTTTTCCCATAGTGAATTATGGATTTCTCACCGAACTCGGCCCAAATTCCCATAGAAAGCAATTGGCTAGGACCCTGAAAGTTTATCAGTCAGTCGACCTTTGGCCAATGACCATGTGGTATGAAAATCAAGGGGAAATTCCATACACTTTCTGCGATGGTACACTTTCTGCTATGGTAAACTCCGTACACGTAGAAATTACGGCCTTTTGACTCAATTCTGCCTAAAGACACCTAGAAAACAATGGGCTAGGAGGCTGCAATTTTCACATTAAGTCAACCTCTGCCCCAAGATGAAATGGTGTGAATATCAACGGGAAATTCTGTACAGTTTTCCCATAGTGATTCATGGCATTTTACATTTATTATTAAATGTCCACTTTAATTCAAAGTACAAATTTGATTCCTTTTCTCCTTCAAAGAGGGGCTCGTCTCCATTACACACCAATAATCTGGGCCTCGTAGCTGCAAGTTAAGGTCCCCAAAAACAGCCCCAAAGGTCAAAATTGAGGCATATGACCTCATCTTTCGGCCTGTTTTGGCAAGTGAGAAACGGCACATTAAATCGTAGTAAAAGGTTGGAACTGCCTGATTCTTGCATAAATCAGTCGCCTGTGATAAGGTGATGCAGGATCTAAAGCGAGATATCTGTAGACCCTTGGGAAAGCTAACTTCCGGTAGCAGCATGCTAACGACTTGAATCCAATTTCACCTTGAAGAGGGTCCTCTTATGTCCATCATATGTCAATTATGGAATGATAAGCCAGTTACAAGTGTTTTTATTGCACCCAACAGAAACAGCAACATATACACATCATTAAGAGTCTTTTAATTCATTAAAAATACTTTAAAGCAAGATAGAGGAATACATTGTTTTTGTGAATGAAGGGAGGGTCGTGTAGGTTAAATGGTCCAAATCTAGAGGTCGTATCTGCAAGATAAGGTCCCCAAAAACAGCCCCAAAGGTCAAAATTGAGGCATATGACCTCATCTTTCGGCCTGTTTTGGCAAGTGAGAAACGGCCCATTAAATCGTAGTAAAAGGTTGGAACTGCCTGATTTTTGCATAAATCAGTCGCCTGTGATAAGGTGATGCAGGATCTAAAGCGAGATATCTGTAGACCCTTGGGAAAGCTAACTTCCGGTAGCAGCATGCTAACGACTTGAATCCACTTGAACCTTGAAGAGGGTCCTGTACTGTCCATCATATTTGAATTTCATCAAAGAAGGCCATTTACAAGTGTTTGAAAATTGACCAATATTAAAAAGTGGTCAAAATCCAGATTTTACCAGTCTTTTCTCAAACTTTTTATACTTTAAAAAGGGGTAGGGTTTTAAATCCTTTTCTGCTTCAAAGAGGGGCTCGTCACCATTACACACCTATAATCTGGGCCTCATAGCTGCAAGTTAAGGTCCCCAAAAGCACCCACAAAGGGCTTAATTGGGCTTAATTGGGGCCTTATTCGCTTATTTTTTGCCATATGCAAGAATGGCCATAACTTATCAAATATGGGTCCTAGAACCCCCAAATTGTGCACACACATTGTGGACAAGGCCTACAATATGACCACCTGAAAAAAATCCCTCTAGATTATCTAGAACTGATTTTTGCCTGTATCAAACTCAGACTTCAGCATGGGGTACACGTCCTTAAGCTGTACACCCTGTCGTACTCTTGATGAGATCAGACCAATTTTTACTTCTGAAGATGTCAGAGCCCTGCTTTTTTAATATGTTGTAGACAGGCCCCAATGAGGCACATTCAAGTTGGATGGGACTCCCTAGCACTTAGCATGCCTGCGTGGGAAGAGGGGCAGTTGGCCTACATTTGAATGGGTCCATTTTGAAGGATGAAATGAATGGAAAGTGATTACCCAAACGGCCCATCCTTCAACTTGTCATAACTTCTCACAACATGGTTAAATTTGAAGGGAGATTGCATGACAACATTGCCCTTGATGACGTGAATGTGAAAATGGTGCAATAGAACCTGCAGACCCTCTGGAAAGCTATCTTCTGTTAGCAACGTGCTAATGCTACAAAACCAATCAATCCCAGTAGAGTGTTCAATTTTGTCCAAGAATTGTCAACTACATGTCAAAAATGTCATTCATTTGTGTTTTTAGGGGCCGGCAAAAATCTCCCGCCGAAACCAAAGAGTGAAAACTGAGGGAAAACTGACCTTTGTTCTCAATCCGAAATGGCCCATTTTCCAAAAAGGGACATTCCGACTACATTTGAATGGAAAGTATTGAATGTCATAACTTCTCAGAAAAGGGTTGGAACTGTGTTGTAATTGAACGAGACACTCCCCTTGATGACTTGAATGAGCACATGGAGCAGCAAATCTGCAGATCCTCTGGAAAGCTATCTCCTGTTGGCGGCATGCTAATGACTGTACACATCATTAAGAGTCTTTTAATTCATTAAAAATACTTTAAAGCAAGATAGAGCAATACATTGTTTTTGTGAATTAAGAGAGGGTCGTGTAGGTTAAATGATCCAAATCTAGAGGTCGTAGCTGCAAGTTAAGGTTCCCAAAAACAGCCCCAAAGGTCAAAATTGAGGCATATGACCTCATCTTTCGGCCTGTTTTGGCAAGTGAGAAACGGCACATTAAATCGTAGTAAAAGGTTGGAACTGCCTGATTCTTGCATAAATCAGTCGCCTGTGATAAGGTGATGCAGGATCTAAAGCGAGATATCTGTAGACCCTTGGGAAAGCTAACTTCCGGTAGCAGCATGCTAACGACTTGAATCCAATTTCACCTTGAAGAGGGTCCTCTTATGTCCATCATATGTCAATTATGGAATGATAAGCCAGTTACAAGTGTTTTTATTGCACCCAACAGAAACAGCAACATATACACATCATTAAGAGTCTTTTAATTCATTAAAAATACTTTAAAGCAAGATAGAGGAATACATTGTTTTTGTGAATGAAGGGAGGGTCGTGTAGGTTAAATGGTCCAAATCTAGAGGTCGTATCTGCAAGATAAGGTCCCCAAAAACAGCCCCAAAGGTCAAAATTGAGGCATATGACCTCATCTTTCGGCCTGTTTTGGCAAGTGAGAAACGGCCCATTAAATCGTAGTAAAAGGTTGGAACTGCCTGATTTTTGCATAAATCAGTCGCCTGTGATAAGGTGATGCAGGATCTAAAGCGAGATATCTGTAGACCCTTGGGAAAGCTAACTTCCGGTAGCAGCATGCTAACGACTTGAATCCACTTGAACCTTGAAGAGGGTCCTGTACTGTCCATCATATTTGAATTTCATCAAAGAAGGCCATTTACAAGTGTTTGAAAATTGACCAATATTAAAAAGTGGTCAAAATCCAGATTTTACCAGTCTTTTCTCAAACTTTTTATACTTTAAAAAGGGGTAGGGTTTTAAATCCTTTTCTGCTTCAAAGAGGGGCTCGTCACCATTACACACCTATAATCTGGGCCTCATAGCTGCAAGTTAAGGTCCCCAAAAGCACCCACAAAGGGCTTAATTGGGCTTAATTGGGGCCTTATTCGCTTATTTTTTGCCATATGCAAGAATGGCCATAACTTATCAAATATGGGTCCTAGAACCCCCAAATTGTGCACACACATTGTGGACAAGGCCTACAATATGACCACCTGAAAAAAATCCCTCTAGATTATCTAGAACTGATTTTTGCCTGTATCAAACTCAGACTTCAGCATGGGGTACACGTCCTTAAGCTGTACACCCTGTCGTACTCTTGATGAGATCAGACCAATTTTTACTTCTGAAGATGTCAGAGCCCTGCTTTTTTAATATGTTGTAGACAGGCCCCAATGAGGCACATTCAAGTTGGATGGGACTCCCTAGCACTTAGCATGCCTGCGCGGGAAGAGGGGCAGTTGGCCTACATTTGAATGGGTCCATTTTGAAGGATGAAATGAATGGAAAGTGATTACCCAAACGGCCCATCCTTCAACTTGTCATAACTTCTCACAACATGGTTAAATTTGAAGGGAGATTGCATGACAACATTGCCCTTGATGACGTGAATGTGAAAATGGTGCAAT
>NW_027635177.1:780000-795000 GCF_949748355.1 Melanostigma gelatinosum | reverse complement strand
AACCTACCGCCCGAAACTGGCGAAGCGCCGGTCGGCGGAGGCCCTCTGATGGCGGGTCAGGTTTGCCGTTCGGTCAAGCCAATCCAACACTCTGGTTCACATCCGTCAATCCAATACTCTGGTAATTTCCAGAAAACCCAATACTCTGGTTATTTTTCGTCAATCCAATACTCTGGTAATTTCCAGAAAACCCAATACTCTGGTTATTTTTCGTCAATCCAATACTCTGACAAATTCTTGAAAATGTTACTCAGGAGAACCAGACACACACCCAGGTGTGCTGCCGACCAGGCCCAGTGAAGGCTGACCTTGGTCGGATGTCCTCGGCTCGACCTCTCCTTGAATTTCTCTGGACGGCCTTTTTCTGAAAACTGAGTTTCTGTAATCGTGCGCCAGGTGATTTGGTCACCACCTCTGAGAATGGTCAAAAACGGGAGATGGGGGAGAAGCGCTGATCCTGTCTGCGCTTGCTGCTGAGGTGCCTTGGTGACCCCCTCTGAGAATGGTCAAAAACGGGAGATGGGGGAGAAGCGCCGATCCTGTCTGCGCATCATGCTGCTCGAGGTGCCTTGGTGACCCCCTCTGAGAATGGTCAAAAACGGGAGATGGGGGAGAAGCGCCGATCCTGTCTGCGCTTGCTGCTGAGGTGCCTTGGTGACCCCCTCTGAGAATGGTCAAAAACGGGAGATGGGGGAGAAGCGCCGATCCTGTCTGCGCTTGCTGCTGAGGTGCCTTGGTGACCCCCTCTGAGAATGGTCAAAAACGGGAGATGGGGGAGAAGCGCCGATCCTGTCTGCGCTTGCTGCTGAGGTGCCTTGGTGACCCCCTCTGAGAATGGTCAAAAACGGGAGATGGGGGAGAAGCGCCGATCCTGTCTGCGCTTGCTGCTGAGGTGCCTTGGTGACCCCCTCTGAGAATGGTCAAAAACGGGAGATGGGGGAGAAGCGCCGATCCTGTCTGCGCTTGCTGCTGAGGTGCCTTGGTGACCCCCTCTGAGAATGGTCAAAAACGGGAGATGGGGGAGAAGCGCCGATCCTGTCTGCGCTTGCTGCTGAGGTGCCTTGGTGACCCCCTCTGAGAATGGGCAAAAACGGGAGATGGGGGAGAAGCGCCGATCCTGTCTGCGCTTGCTGCTGAGGTGCCTTGGTGACCCCCTCTGAGAATGGGCAAAAACGGGAGATGGGGGAGAAGCGCCGATCCTGTCTGCGCTTGCTGCTGAGGTGCCTTGGTGACCCCCTCTGAGAATGGTCAAAAACGGGAGATGGGGGAGAAGCGCCGATCCTGTCTGCGCTTGCTGCTGAGGTGCCTTGGTGACCCCCTCTGAGAATGGTCAAAAACGGGAGATGGGGGAGAAGCGCCGATCCTGTCTGCGCTTGCTGCTGAGGTGCCTTGGTGACCCCCTCTGAGAATGGTCAAAAACGGGAGATGGGGGAGAAGCGCCGATCCTGTCTGCGCTTGCTGCTGAGGTGCCTTGGTGACCCCCTCTGAGAATGGTCAAAAACGGGAGATGGGGGAGAAGCGCCGATCCTGTCTGCGCTTGCTGCTGAGGTGCCTTGGTGACCCCCTCTGAGAATGGTCAAAAACGGGAGATGGGGGAGAAGCGCCGATCCTGTCTGCGCTTGCTGCTGAGGTGCCTTGGTGACCCCCTCTGAGAATGGTCAAAAACGGGAGATGGGGGAGAAGCGCCGATCCTGTCTGCGCTTGCTGCTGAGGTGCCTTGGTGACCCCCTCTGAGAATGGTCAAAAACGGGAGATGGGGGAGAAGCGCCGATCCTGTCTGCGCTTGCTGCTCGAGGTGCCTTGGTGACCCCCTATGTAAATGGGAAAAAAAACGGGAGAGGGGACAGGCACTGACAGCTTCGGCGCTTGCTGACCGAGCAGGTGCCTTGCTGGGCTAACGATAGAAATTGACAGACAAATAAACAGACACCCACAGCCGAAGTTGCACGCGGTCAAAGTCGCACATGTCGATCCGATTTGCAGTCTCCTTGGAGCGGCTGAGACACTTCCATCGCTGCCTTTAAGACAAAACTTACAGCACCTGGTATTCCCAGGCAGTCTCCCATTCAAGTACTAACCAGGCCCGGCTGTGCTTAGCTTCCGAGATCAGACGAGATCGGGCGCATCAGAGAGGTATGGCCGTAAGCCGTAGGGTTAGTGCATGTCACCCAGACAAGGGGCACATTTCCTGGGCAAAGTACCTGCACAACACCTCCCTGGAACACTATGCACCCTCCTGCAGCTCATCTCCCCCGAATATGTGGGCTTAAAGCAGGCTGAAAAGCAAGTGATATTGCGGTAGTAACACCCAGAACATAGTACCCCAGGAAAGAGGCTTCATGCCTGGGGAAATTACCTCCAGCATGCACCCCAGGAAAGAGGCTTCATGCCTGGGTAAAGCACCTCCAGCATGCACCCCAGGAAAGAGGCTGCATTCCTGGGTAAAGCACCTCCAGCATGCCTCCCTGGAACACTATGCACCCTCCTGCATCTCATCTCCCCCCCAATATGTGGGCTTAAAGCAGGCTGAAAAGCAAGTGATATTGAGGTAGTAACACCCAGAACATGGTACCCCAGAAAAGAGGCTTCATGCCTGGGGAAATTACCTCCAGCATGCACCCCAGGAAAGAGGCTTCATGCCTGGGTAAAGCACATCCAGCAACACCCAGAACATGGTACCCCAGGAAAGAGGCTGCATGCCTGGGTAAAGCACCTCCAGCATGCCTCCCTGGAACACTCTGCACCCTCCTGCATCTCATCTCCCCCCCCAATATGTGGGCTTAAAGCAGGCTGAAAAGCAAGTGATATTGAGGTAGTAACACCCAGAACATGTTACCCCAGGAAAGAGGCTTCATGCCTGGGGAAAGCACCTCCAGCATGCACCCCAGGAAAGAGGCTGCATGCCTGGGTGAAGCACATCCAGCATGCCTCCAGAACATGGTACCCCAGGAAAGGGGCTGCATTCCTGGGTAAAGCACCTCCAGCATGCCTCCAGAACATGGTACCCCAGGGAAGAGGCTGCATTCCTGGCTAAAGCACCTCCAGCATGCCTCCCTGGAACACTCTGCACCCTCCTGCAGCTCATCTCCCCCCAATATGTGGGCTTAAAGCAGGCTGAAAAGCAAGTGATAATGAGGTCGTAACACCCAGAACATGTTACCCCAGGAAAGAGGCTTCATTCTTGGGTAAAGCACCTCCACAACGCCACCCTGGACCTCCCTGCACCACCCTGCACCACCCTCCATCTCCTCCCAATATGTGTGCTTAAAGCAGGCTGAAGCGCGGGTAAACCGCGGGAGTAACTATGACTCTCTTAAGGTAGAGTACCTGCACAACACCTCCCTGGAACACTAAGCACCCTCCTGCAGCTCATCTCCCCCGAATATGTGGGCTTAAAACAGGCTGATAAGCAAGTGATATTGAGGTAGTAACACCCAGAACATGTTACCCCAGGAAAGAGGCTTCATGCCTGGGGAAAGCACCTCCAGCATGCACCCCAGGAAAGAGGCTGCATGCCTGGGTGAAGCACATCCAGCATGCCTCCAGAACATGGTACCCCAGGAAAGGGGCTGCATTCCTGGGTAAAGCACCTCCAGCATGCCTCCAGAACATGGTACCCCAGAAAAGAGGCTGCATTCCTGGCTAAAGCACATCCAGCATGCACCCCAGGAAAGAGGCTGCATTCCTGGGTAAAGCACCTCCAGCATGCCTCCCTGGAACACTATGCACCCTCCTGCAGCTCATCTCTCCCCCAATATGTGGGCTTAAAGCAGGCTGAAAAGCAAGTGATATTGAGGTAGTAACACCCAGAACATGGTACCCCAGGAAAGAGGCTTCATGCCTGGGTAAAGCACCTCCAGCATGCCTCCCTGGAACACTATGCACCCTCCTGCAGCTCATCTCCCCCGAATATGTGGGCTTAAAGCAGGCTGAAAAGCAAGTGATATTGAGGTAGTAACACCCAGAACATGGTACCCCAGAAAAGAGGCTGCATTCCTGGCTAAAGCACCTCCATCATGCCTCCCTGGAACACTCTGCACCCTCCTGCAGCTCATCTCTCCCCCAATATGTGGGCTTAAAGCAGGCTGAAAAGCAAGTGATATTGAGGTAGTAACACCCAGAACATGGTACCCCAGGAAAGAGGCTTCATGCCTGGGTAAAGCACCTCCAGCATGCCTCCCTGGAACACTATGCACCCTCCTGCAGCTCATCTCCCCCGAATATGTGGGCTTAAAGCAGGCTGAAAAGCAAGTGATATTGAGGTAGTAACACCCAGAACATGGTACCCCAGAAAAGAGGCTGCATTCCTGGCTAAAGCACCTCCAGCATGCCTCCCTGGAACACTCTGCACCCTCCTGCAGCTCATCTCTCCCCCAATATGTGGGCTTAAAGCAGGCTGAAAAGCAAGTGATATTGAGGTAGTAACACCCAGAACATGGTACCCCAGGAAAGAGGCTTCATGCCTGGGTAAAGCACCTCCAGCATGCCTCCCTGGAACACTATGCACCCTCCTGCAGCTCATCTCCCCCGAATATGTGGGCTTAAAGCAGGCTGAAAAGCAAGTGATATTGAGGTAGTAACACCCAGAACATGGTACCCCAGAAAAGAGGCTGCATTCCTGGCTAAAGCACCTCCAGCATGCCTCCCTGGAACACTCTGCACCCTCCTGCAGCTCATCTCTCCCCCAATATGTGGGCTTAAAGCAGGCTGAAAAGCAAGTGATATTGAGGTAGTAACACCCAGAACATGGTACCCCAGGAAAGAGGCTTCATGCCTGGGTAAAGCACCTCCAGCATGCCTCCCTGGAACACTATGCACCCTCCTGCAGCTCATCTCCCCCCGAATATGTGGGCTTAAAGCAGGCTGAAAAGCAAGTGATATTGAGGTAGTAACACCCAGAACATGGTACCCCAGAAAAGAGGCTGCATTCCTGGCTAAAGCACCTCCAGCATGCCTCCCTGGAACACTCTGCACCCTCCTGCATCTCATCTCCCCCCAATATGTGGGCTTAAAGCAGGCTGAAAAGCAAGTGATATTGAGGTAGTAACACCCAGAACATGGTACCCCAGGAAAGAGGCTTCATGCCTGGGTAAAGCACCTCCAGCATGCCTCCCTGGAACACTCTGCACCCTCCTGCAGCTCATCTCCCCCCAATATGTGGGCTTAAAGCAGGCTGAAAAGAAAGTGATATTGAGGTAGTCACACCCAGAACATGGTACCCCAGAAAAGAGGCTGCATTCCTGGCTAAAGCACCTCCAGCATGCCTCCCTGGAACACTCTGCACCCTCCTGCAGCTCATCTCCCCCCAATATGTGGCCTTACAGCAGGCTGAAAGGCAAGTGATATTGAGGTAGTAACACCCAGAACATGTTACCCCAGGAAAGAGGCTTCATTCCTGGGTAAAGCACCTCCACAACGCCACCCTGGACCTCCCTGCACCACCCTGCACCACCCTGCATCTCCCCCCAATATGTGCGCTTAAAGCAGGCTGAAGCGCGGGTAAACGGCGGGAGTAACTAGGACTCTCTTAAGGTAGAGTACCTGCACAACACCTCCCTGGAACACTAAGCACCCTCCTGCAGCTCATCTCCCCCGAATATGTGGGCTTAAAACAGGCTGATAAGCAAGTGATATTGAGGTAGTAACACCCAGAACATGTTACCCCAGGAAAGAGGCTTCATGCCTGGGAAATTACCTCCAGCATGCACCCCAGGAAAGAGGCTTCATGCCTGGGTGAAGCACATCCAGCAACACCCAGAACATGGTACCCCAGGAAAGAGGCTGCATGCCTGGGTGAAGCACATCCAGCATGCCTCCAGAACATGGTACCCCAGGAAAGGGGCTGCATTCCTGGGTAAAGCACCTCCAGCATGCCTCCAGAACATGGTACCCCAGAAAAGAGGCTGCATTCCTGGCTAAAGCACATCCAGCATGCACCCCAGGAAAGAGGCTGCATTCCTGGGTAAAGCACCTCCAGCATGCCTCCCTGGAACACTATGCACCCTCCTGCAGCTCATCTCTCCCCCAATATGTGGGCTTAAAGCAGGCTGAAAAGCAAGTGATATTGAGGTAGTAACACCCAGAACATGGTACCCCAGGAAAGAGGCTTCATGCCTGGGTAAAGCACCTCCAGCATGCCTCCCTGGAACACTATGCACCCTCCTGCAGCTCATCTCCCCCGAATATGTGGGCTTAAAGCAGGCTGAAAAGCAAGTGATATTGAGGTAGTAACACCCAGAACATGGTACCCCAGAAAAGAGGCTGCATTCCTGGCTAAAGCACCTCCAGCATGCCTCCCTGGAACACTCTGCACCCTCCTGCAGCTCATCTCTCCCCCAATATGTGGGCTTAAAGCAGGCTGAAAAGCAAGTGATATTGAGGTAGTAACACCCAGAACATGGTACCCCAGGAAAGAGGCTTCATGCCTGGGTAAAGCACCTCCAGCATGCCTCCCTGGAACACTATGCACCCTCCTGCAGCTCATCTCCCCCCGAATATGTGGGCTTAAAGCAGGCTGAAAAGCAAGTGATATTGAGGTAGTAACACCCAGAACATGGTACCCCAGAAAAGAGGCTGCATTCCTGGCTAAAGCACCTCCAGCATGCCTCCCTGGAACACTCTGCACCCTCCTGCATCTCATCTCCCCCCAATATGTGGGCTTAAAGCAGGCTGAAAAGCAAGTGATATTGAGGTAGTAACACCCAGAACATGGTACCCCAGGAAAGAGGCTTCATGCCTGGGTAAAGCACCTCCAGCATGCCTCCCTGGAACACTCTGCACCCTCCTGCAGCTCATCTCCCCCCAATATGTGGGCTTAAAGCAGGCTGAAAAGAAAGTGATATTGAGGTAGTCACACCCAGAACATGGTACCCCAGAAAAGAGGCTGCATTCCTGGCTAAAGCACCTCCAGCATGCCTCCCTGGAACACTCTGCACCCTCCTGCAGCTCATCTCCCCCCAATATGTGGCCTTACAGCAGGCTGAAAGGCAAGTGATATTGAGGTAGTAACACCCAGAACATGTTACCCCAGGAAAGAGGCTTCATTCCTGGGTAAAGCACCTCCACAACGCCACCCTGGACCTCCCTGCACCACCCTGCACCACCCTGCATCTCCCCCCAATATGTGCGCTTAAAGCAGGCTGAAGCGCGGGTAAACGGCGGGAGTAACTAGGACTCTCTTAAGGTAGAGTACCTGCACAACACCTCCCTGGAACACTAAGCACCCTCCTGCAGCTCATCTCCCCCGAATATGTGGGCTTAAAACAGGCTGATAAGCAAGTGATATTGAGGTAGTAACACCCAGAACATGTTACCCCAGGAAAGAGGCTTCATGCCTGGGAAATTACCTCCAGCATGCACCCCAGGAAAGAGGCTTCATGCCTGGGTGAAGCACATCCAGCAACACCCAGAACATGGTACCCCAGGAAAGAGGCTGCATGCCTGGGTGAAGCACATCCAGCATGCCTCCAGAACATGGTACCCCAGGAAAGGGGCTGCATTCCTGGGTAAAGCACCTCCAGCATGCCTCCAGAACATGGTACCCCAGAAAAGAGGCTGCATTCCTGGCTAAAGCACATCCAGCATGCACCCCAGGAAAGAGGCTGCATTCCTGGGTAAAGCACCTCCAGCATGCCTCCCTGGAACACTATGCACCCTCCTGCAGCTCATCTCTCCCCCAATATGTGGGCTTAAAGCAGGCTGAAAAGCAAGTGATATTGAGGTAGTAACACCCAGAACATGGTACCCCAGGAAAGAGGCTTCATGCCTGGGTAAAGCACCTCCAGCATGCCTCCCTGGAACACTATGCACCCTCCTGCAGCTCATCTCCCCCGAATATGTGGGCTTAAAGCAGGCTGAAAAGCAAGTGATATTGAGGTAGTAACACCCAGAACATGGTACCCCAGAAAAGAGGCTGCATTCCTGGCTAAAGCACCTCCAGCATGCCTCCCTGGAACACTCTGCACCCTCCTGCAGCTCATCTCTCCCCCAATATGTGGGCTTAAAGCAGGCTGAAAAGCAAGTGATATTGAGGTAGTAACACCCAGAACATGGTACCCCAGGAAAGAGGCTTCATGCCTGGGTAAAGCACCTCCAGCATGCCTCCCTGGAACACTATGCACCCTCCTGCAGCTCATCTCCCCCCGAATATGTGGGCTTAAAGCAGGCTGAAAAGCAAGTGATATTGAGGTAGTAACACCCAGAACATGGTACCCCAGAAAAGAGGCTGCATTCCTGGCTAAAGCACCTCCAGCATGCCTCCCTGGAACACTCTGCACCCTCCTGCATCTCATCTCCCCCCAATATGTGGGCTTAAAGCAGGCTGAAAAGCAAGTGATATTGAGGTAGTAACACCCAGAACATGGTACCCCAGGAAAGAGGCTTCATGCCTGGGTAAAGCACCTCCAGCATGCCTCCCTGGAACACTCTGCACCCTCCTGCAGCTCATCTCCCCCCAATATGTGGGCTTAAAGCAGGCTGAAAAGAAAGTGATATTGAGGTAGTCACACCCAGAACATGGTACCCCAGAAAAGAGGCTGCATTCCTGGCTAAAGCACCTCCAGCATGCCTCCCTGGAACACTCTGCACCCTCCTGCAGCTCATCTCCCCCCAATATGTGGCCTTACAGCAGGCTGAAAGGCAAGTGATATTGAGGTAGTAACACCCAGAACATGTTACCCCAGGAAAGAGGCTTCATTCCTGGGTAAAGCACCTCCACAACGCCACCCTGGACCTCCCTGCACCACCCTGCACCACCCTGCATCTCCCCCCAATATGTGCGCTTAAAGCAGGCTGAAGCGCGGGTAAACGGCGGGAGTAACTAGGACTCTCTTAAGGTAGAGTACCTGCACAACACCTCCCTGGAACACTAAGCACCCTCCTGCAGCTCATCTCCCCCGAATATGTGGGCTTAAAACAGGCTGATAAGCAAGTGATATTGAGGTAGTAACACCCAGAACATGTTACCCCAGGAAAGAGGCTTCATGCCTGGGAAATTACCTCCAGCATGCACCCCAGGAAAGAGGCTTCATGCCTGGGTGAAGCACATCCAGCAACACCCAGAACATGGTACCCCAGGAAAGAGGCTGCATGCCTGGGTGAAGCACATCCAGCATGCCTCCAGAACATGGTACCCCAGGAAAGGGGCTGCATTCCTGGGTAAAGCACCTCCAGCATGCCTCCAGAACATGGTACCCCAGAAAAGAGGCTGCATTCCTGGCTAAAGCACATCCAGCATGCACCCCAGGAAAGAGGCTGCATTCCTGGGTAAAGCACCTCCAGCATGCCTCCCTGGAACACTATGCACCCTCCTGCAGCTCATCTCTCCCCCAATATGTGGGCTTAAAGCAGGCTGAAAAGCAAGTGATATTGAGGTAGTAACACCCAGAACATGGTACCCCAGGAAAGAGGCTTCATGCCTGGGTAAAGCACCTCCAGCATGCCTCCCTGGAACACTATGCACCCTCCTGCAGCTCATCTCCCCCGAATATGTGGGCTTAAAGCAGGCTGAAAAGCAAGTGATATTGAGGTAGTAACACCCAGAACATGGTACCCCAGAAAAGAGGCTGCATTCCTGGGTAAAGCACCTCCAGCATGCCTCCCTGGAACACTATGCACCCTCCTGCATCTCATCTCCCCCCCAATATGTGGGCTTAAAGCAGGCTGAAAAGCAAGTGATATTGAGGTAGTAACACCCAGAACATGGTACCCCAGAAAAGAGGCTTCATGCCTGGGGAAATTACCTCCAGCATGCACCCCAGGAAAGAGGCTTCATGCCTGGGTAAAGCACATCCAGCAACACCCAGAACATGGTACCCCAGGAAAGAGGCTGCATGCCTGGGTAAAGCACCTCCAGCATGCCTCCCTGGAACACTCTGCACCCTCCTGCATCTCATCTCCCCCCCCAATATGTGGGCTTAAAGCAGGCTGAAAAGCAAGTGATATTGAGGTAGTAACACCCAGAACATGTTACCCCAGGAAAGAGGCTTCATGCCTGGGGAAAGCACCTCCAGCATGCACCCCAGGAAAGAGGCTGCATGCCTGGGTGAAGCACATCCAGCATGCCTCCAGAACATGGTACCCCAGGAAAGGGGCTGCATTCCTGGGTAAAGCACCTCCAGCATGCCTCCAGAACATGGTACCCCAGGGAAGAGGCTGCATTCCTGGCTAAAGCACCTCCAGCATGCCTCCCTGGAACACTCTGCACCCTCCTGCAGCTCATCTCCCCCCAATATGTGGGCTTAAAGCAGGCTGAAAAGCAAGTGATAATGAGGTCGTAACACCCAGAACATGTTACCCCAGGAAAGAGGCTTCATTCCTGGGTAAAGCACCTCCACAACGCCACCCTGGACCTCCCTGCACCACCCTGCACCACCCTCCATCTCCTCCCAATATGTGTGCTTAAAGCAGGCTGAAGCGCGGGTAAACGGCGGGAGTAACTAGGACTCTCTTAAGGTAGAGTACCTGCACAACACCTCCCTGGAACACTAAGCACCCTCCTGCAGCTCATCTCCCCCGAATATGTGGGCTTAAAACAGGCTGAAAAGCAAGTGATATTGAGGTAGTAACACCCAGAACATGTTACCCCAGGAAAGAGGCTTCATTCCTGGGTAAAGCACCTCCACAACGCCACCCTGGACCTCCCTGCACCACCCTGCACCACCCTGCATCTCCCCCCAATATGTGTGCTTAAAGCAGGCTGAAAAACAGGTAATAACGGGTAATAACACCAACAACCTGTTACCCCACCAAACAGGCTTCATTCCTGGGTAAAGCACCTCCACAACGCCACCCTGGACCTCCCTGCACCACCCTGCATCTCCCCCCAATATGTGCGCTTAAAGCAGGCTGAAGCGCGGGTAAAAGGCGGGAGTAACTATGACTCTCTTAAGGTAGAGTACCTGCACAACACCTCCCTGGAACACTATGCACCCTCCTGCTGCTCATCTCCCCCGAATATGTGGGCTTTAAACAGGCTGAAAAGCAAGTGATATTGAGGTCGTAACACCCAGAACATGTTACCCCAGGAAAGAGGCTTCATTCCTGGGTAAAGCACCTCCACAACGCCACCCTGGACCTCCCTGCACCACCCTGCACCACCCTGCACCACCCTCCATCTCCCCCCAATATGTGCGCTTAAAGCAGGCTGAAGCGCGGGTAAACCGCGGGAGTAACTATGACTCTCTTAAGGTAGAGTACCTGCACAACACCTCCCTGGAACACTAAGCACCCTCCTGCAGCTCATCTCCCCCGAATATGTGGGCTTAAAACAGGCTGATAAGCAAGTGATATTGAGGTAGTAACACCCAGAACATGTTACCCCAGGAAAGAGGCTTCATGCCTGGGAAATTACCTCCAGCATGCACCCCAGGAAAGAGGCTTCATGCCTGGGTAAAGCACATCCAGACCGCCTCCCTGGACCACCCTGCACCACCCTCCATCTCCCCCCAATATGTGTGCTTAAAGCAGGCTGAAAAACAAGTGATATTGAGGTCGTAACACCCAGAACATGTTACCCCAGGAAAGAGGCTTCATTCCTGGGTAAAGCACCTCCACAACGCCACCCTGGACCTCCCTGCACCACCCTGCATCACCCTGCACCACCATCCATCTCCCCCCAATATGTGCGCTTAAAGCAGGCTGAAGCGCGGGTAAACCGCGGGAGTAACTAGGACTCTCTTAAGGTAGAGTACCTGCACAACACCTCCCTGGAACACTAAGCACCCTCCTGCAGCTCATCTCCCCCGAATATGTGGGCTTAAAGCAGGCTGAAAGGCAAGTGATATTGAGGTCGTAACACCCAGAACATGTTACCCCAGGAAAGAGGCTGCATTCCTGGGTAAAGCACCTCCACAACTCCACCCTGGACCTCCCTGCACCACCCTGCATCTCCCCCGAATATGTGGGCTTAAAACAGGCTGAAAAGCAAGTGATATTGAGGTAGTAACACCCAGAACATGTTACCCCAGGAAAGAGGCTTCATTCCTGGGTAAAGCACCTCCACAACGCCTCCCTGGACCTCCCTGGACCACCCTCCATCTCCCCCCAATATGTGTGCTTAAAGCAGGCTGAAAAACAGGTAATAACGGGTAATAACACCAAAAACCTGTTACCCCACCAAACATGCTTCATTCCTGGGTAAAGCACCGACAGACCGCCTCCCTGGACCTCCCTGGACCAGCCTGGACCACCCTACATATCCCCCCAAAATATGGGCCCAAAGCAGGCTGGAAATACCTCACACACCCCCCCCCCCTCAACACCCCCCACACACCCGCCCACCATGCACCAAAACCCCGCAGAGACACCTCCGCAACATACCCCTGTAACCCCGCGCACCACGAGGTCCCGGGCCCCGAAACTTAAGCCCCTTCCCTGGGTTAAAACCCTCCATCAGCGCCCCCAGAGTTTCGGGGTTCTGGTATTCCAAATTTGGTTTCGTGGTCCTGGTAATCCAACTTCATTTTATATCGTTATTTTTCTAAGTCTTTTCCAACTTTAACTTTTTTTTTTCGCGGTCCTGGTAATCCAACTTCATTGTATATCGTTATTTTTCTAAGTATTTTCCAACTTTAACTTTTTTTTTTCGCGGTCCTGGTAATCCAACTTCATTGTATATCGTTTTTTTTCTAAGTCTTTTCCAACTTTAACGTTTTATTTTCGTGGTCCTGGTAATGACACAGACTACCAGAGATCCAGGGGGAGTCACGCACCATCTCTGGCCCACGCCAGAGCACCAACACCGGCCTCATTCATCACAGATGGAGCCTGGATGAAATCAAGTTTCTCGTTTTTTTTCTAAGTCTTTTCCAACTTTAACTTTTTTTTTTCGTGGTCCTGGTAATGACACAGACTACCAGAGATCCAGGGGGAGTCACGCACCATCTCTGGCCCACGCCAGAGCCCCAACATCGGCCTCATTCATCACAGATGGAGCCTGGATGAAATCAAGTTTCTCGTTTTTTTTCTAAGTCTTTTCCAACTTTAACTTTTTTATTTTCGTGGTCCTGGTAATGACACAGACTACCAGAGATCCAGGGGGAGTCACGCACCATCTCTGGCCCACGCCAGAGCCCCAACACCGGCCTCATTCATCACAGATGGAGCCTGGATGAAATCAAGTTTCTCGGTTTTTTTCTAAGTATTTTTTGTCATGTAATACATAAATATGTCCACAGGAGGGCGACCGAGCTCCAGGGTGGAGACAGCGGGTGTTTGCTGCAAACTCATCCGCTGAAGGGGCCTCAAAATCGGCCTCATTCATCACAGATGGAGCCTGGATGATATCAAGTTTCTCGTTTTTTTTCTAAGTATTTTCCAACTTTAACTTTTTTTTTTCGCGGTCCTGGTACTGACCCAGACTACCAGAGATCCAGGGGGAGTCACGCACCATCTCTGGCCCACGCCAGAGCCCCAACATCGGCCTCATTCATCACAGATGGAGCCTGGATGATATCAAGTTTATCGTTTTTTTTCTAAGTCTTTTCCAACTTTAACTTTTTTTTTTCGCGGTCCTGGTACTGACCCAGACTACCAGAGATCCAGGGGGAGTCACGCACCATCTCTGGCCCACGCCAGAGCCCCAACATCGGCCTCATTCATCACAGATGGAGCCTGGATGAAATCAAGTTTCTCGGTTTTTTTCTAAGTCTTTTCCAACTTTAACTTTTTATTTTCGTGGTCCTGGTAATGACACAGACTACCAGAGATCCAGGGGGAGTCACGCACCATCTCTGGCCCACGCCAGAGCCCCAACATCGGCCTCATTCATCACAGATGGAGCCTGGATGAAATCAAGTTTCTCGTTTTTTTTCTAAGTCTTTTCCAACTTTAACTTTTTTATTTTCGTGGTCCTGGTAATGACACAGACTACCAGAGATCCAGGGGGAGTCACGCACCATCTCTGGCCCACGCCAGAGCCCCAACACCGGCCTCATTCATCACAGATGGAGCCTGGATGAAATCAAGTTTCTCGGTTTTTTTCTAAGTATTTTTTGTCATGTAATACATAAATATGTCCACAGGAGGGCGACCGAGCTCCAGGGTGGAGACAGCGGGTGTTTGCTGCAAACTCATCCGCTGAAGGGGCCTCAAAATCGGCCTCATTCATCACAGATGGAGCCTGGATGATATCAAGTTTCTCGTTTTTTTTCTAAGTATTTTCCAACTTTAACTTTTTTTTTTCGCGGTCCTGGTACTGACCCAGACTACCAGAGATCCAGGGGGAGTCACGCACCATCTCTGGCCCACGCCAGAGCCCCAACATCGGCCTCATTCATCACAGATGGAGCCTGGATGATATCAAGTTTATCGTTTTTTTTCTAAGTCTTTTCCAACTTTAACTTTTTTTTTTCGCGGTCCTGGTACTGACCCAGACTACCAGAGATCCAGGGGGAGTCACGCACCATCTCTGGCCCACGCCAGAGCCCCAACATCGGCCTCATTCATCACAGATGGAGCCTGGATGAAATCAAGTTTCTCGGTTTTTTTCTAAGTCTTTTCCAACTTTAACTTTTTATTTTCGTGGTCCTGGTAATGACACAGACTACCAGAGATCCAGGGGGAGTCACGCACCATCTCTGGCCCACGCCAGAGCCCCAACATCGGCCTCATTCATCACAGATGGAGCCTGGATGATATCAAGTTTCTCGTTTTTTTTCTAAGTATTTTTTGTCATGTAATACATAAATATGTCCACAGGAGGGCGACCGAGCTCCAGGGTGGAGACAGCGGGTGTTTGCTGCAAACTCATCCGCTGAAGGGGCCTCAAAATCGGCCTCATTCATCACAGATGGAGCCTGGATGATATCAAGTTTATCGTTTTTTTTCTAAGTCTTTTCCAACTTTAACTTTTTTTTTTCGCGGTCCTGGTACTGACCCAGACTACCAGAGATCCAGGGGGAGTCACGCACCATCTCTGGCCCACGCCAGAGCCCCAACATCGGCCTCATTCATCACAGATGGAGCCTGGATGATATCAAGTTTATAGTTTTTTTTCTAAGT
>NW_027635177.1:742500-775000 GCF_949748355.1 Melanostigma gelatinosum | reverse complement strand
AGTGTCAACCTCCTATCCCAGAGCCTACTCCAGATATTGTTTGGGAGGTCTGGGAACAGAAGGGCCGATCGGGTTGGGATTTTTGGACTAAACGAGACCCCAGTCAAATGTAGGTGGAACGTCCCTTTCTGAGTCAGAAGGATAAGCTCCCAAATGGCACTAATTGAGGGACATGCGGCCTACATGAGAGCCCCATCAAATGTAGTCGGGACGGCCCTTTTACAAAGACAAATACCCATATAACTGGAAAAGTGTCATTCCAACTACATTTGATGGGGCTCTCGTTTATGCCAAAAATCCCAACCCGAATGGCACTAATGGTCCCGGGGTTCCCCAAAGCCTGTAGGGACACTTTATGCCATTCGGGCTTGGATATGTGGGACATGCAGCCTACATGAGAGCCCTATCATATGTAGTCGGGACGGCCCTTTTTTGTCACCATATATGGTGCAATTGGATCTAAATGTGCTACAGCCACCAGATTTGGTACACAGGGTCTGTGGCTTCATATGAACACACACACCAAGTTTGGTGGGGCTAGCCCCTCAAATTGTGAAATTTTGGTATCTCAGGCAAACTGAGGCAATGTCATTGAATTTGCCCAAAAATCAAAGTCATCCGATTTGGTTGAAACTTTGCACACCTGTTTGGCTGTTCCCACGTATGCCCCCTCATAAGTGTCAACCTCCTAGCCCAGAGCCTACTCCAGATATTGTTTGGGAGGTCTGGGAACAGAAGGGCCGATCGGGTTGGGATTTTTGGACTAAACGAGACCCCAGTCAAATGTAGGTGGAACGTCCCTTTCTGAGTCAGAAGGATAAGCTCCCAAATGGCACTAATTGAGGGACATGCGGCCTACATGAGAGCCCCATCAAATGTAGTCGGGACGGCCCTTTTACAAAGACAAATACCCATATAACTGGAAAAGTGTCATTCCAACTACATTTGATGGGGCTCTCGTTTATGCCAAAAATCCCAACCCGAATGGCACTAATGGTCCCGGGGTTCCCCAAAGCCTGTAGGGACACTTTATGCCATTCGGGCTTGGATATGTGGGACATGCAGCCTACATGAGAGCCCTATCATATGTAGTCGGGACGGCCCTTTTACAAAGACAAATACCCTTATAACTGGAAAAGTGTCATTCCAACTACATTTGATGGGGCTCTCGTTTATGCCAAAAATCCCAACCCAAGTGGCACTTATCGTCCCGGGCGTCCCCAAAGCCTGTAGGGACACTTTATGCCATTCGGGCTTGGATTTGTGGGACATGCAGCCTACATGAGATCCCTATCATATGTAGTCGGGACGGCCCTTTTTTGTCACCATATATGGTGCAATTGGATCTAAATGTGCTACAGCCACCAGATTTGGTACACAGGGTCTGTGGCTTCATATGAACACACACACCAAGTTTGGTGGGGCTAGCCCCTCAAATTGTGAAATTTTGGTATCTCAGGCAAACTGAGGCAATGTCATTGAATTTGCCCAAAAATCAAAGTCATCCGATTTGGTTGAAAGTTTGCACACCTGTTTGGCTGTTCCCAGGTATGCCCCCTCATAAGTGTCAACCTCCTAGCCCAGAGCCTACTCCAGATATTGTTTGGGAGGTCTGGGAACAGAAGGGCCGATCGGGTTGGGATTTTTGGACTAAACGAGACCCCAGTCAAATGTAGGTGGAACGTCCCTTTCTGAGTCAGAAGGATAAGCTCCCAAATGGCACTAATTGAGGGACATGCGGCCTACATGAGAGCCCCATCAAATGTAGTCGGGACGGCCCTTTTACAAAGACAAATACCCATATAACTGGAAAAGTGTCATTCCAACTACATTTGATGGGGCTCTCGTTTATGCCAAAAATCCCAACCCGAATGGCACTAATGGTCCCGGGGTTCCCCAAAGCCTGTAGGGACACTTTATGCCATTCGGGCTTGGATATGTGGGACATGCAGCCTACATGAGAGCCCTATCATATGTAGTCGGGACGGCCCTTTTACAAAGACAAATACCCTTATAACTGGAAAAGTGTCATTCCAACTACATTTGATGGGGCTCTCGTTTATGCCAAAAATCCCAACCCAAGTGGCACTTATCGTCCCGGGCGTCCCCAAAGCCTGTAGGGACACTTTATGCCATTCGGGCTTGGATTTGTGGGACATGCAGCCTACATGAGATCCCTATCATATGTAGTCGGGACGGCCCTTTTTTGTCACCATATATGGTGCAATTGGATCTAAATGTGCTACAGCCACCAGATTTGGTACACAGGGTCTGTGGCTTCATATGAACACACACACCAAGTTTGGTGGGGCTAGCCCCTCAAATTGTGAAATTTTGGTATCTCAGGCAAACTGAGGCAATGTCATTGAATTTGCCCAAAAATCAAAGTCATCCGATTTGGTTGAAAGTTTGCACACCTGTTTGGCTGTTCCCAGGTATGCCCCCTCATAAGTGTCAACCTCCTAGCCCAGAGCCTACTCCAGATATTGTTTGGGAGGTCTGGGAACAGAAGGGCCGATCGGGTTGGGATTTTTGGACTAAACGAGACCCCAGTCAAATGTAGGTGGAACGTCCCTTTCTGAGTTCTAAGGATAAGCTCCCAAATGGCACTAATTGTGGGACATGCGGCCTACATGAGAGCTCCATCAAATGTAGTCGGAATGGCCCTTTTACAAAGACAAATACCCTTATATCTGGAAAAGTGTCATTCCGACTACATTTGATGGGGCTCTCGTTTATGCCAAAAATCCCAACCCAATTGGCACTTATCGTCCCGGGTGTCCCCAAAGCCTGTAGGGACACTTTATGCCATTCGGGCTTGGATTTGTGGGACATGCAGCCTACATGAGAGCCCTATCATATGTAGTCGGGACGGCCCTTTTTCGTCACCATATATGGTGCAATTGGATCTAAATGTGCTACAGCCACCAGATTTGGTACACAGGGTGTGTGGCTTCATATGAACACACACACCAAGTTTGGTGGGGCTAGCCCCTCAAATTGTGAAATGTTGGTGTCTCAGGCAAAGTGAGGCAATGTCATTGAATTTGCCCAAAAATTAAAGTCATCCGATTTGGTTGAAACTTTGCACACCTGTTTGGCTGTTCCCACGTATGCCCCCTCATACGTTTCAGCCTCCTAGCCCAGAGCCTACTCTAGATATTGTTTGGGACGTCCGGGAACAGAAGGGCCGATCGGGTTGGGATTTTTGGACTAAACGAGACCCCAGTCAAATGTAGGTGGAACGTCCCTTTCTGAGTTCTAAGGATAAGCTCCCAAATGACACTAATTGTGGGACATGCGGCCTACATGAGAGCTCCATCAAATGTAGTCGGAACGGCCCTTTTACAAAGACAAATACCCTTATATCTGGAAAAGTGTCATTCCGACTACATTTGATGGGGCTCTCGTTTATGCCAAAAATCCCAACCCTATTGGCACTTATCGTCCCGGTTGTCCCCAAAGCCTGTAGGGACACTTTATGCCATTCGGGCTTGGATTTGGGGGCCATTTGGCCTACAAAGGGACATTAGGGGAAATGTCCCCGGAATGGCAGAATAGGCCCCATGTCACCGGGGACACAAAGGGACATTAGGGGGGCCTGTCCCCGGAATGGCAGAATAGGCCCCATGTCACCGGGGACACAAAGGGGCATTTGGGGGGCCGAATGGGTCAAATCGGGCCATTTGGGGGGACGAATCAGACCGAAAGGGACATTCGAGGGCCACCTCCGCAGACTTCAGGATTGACATTTTAAACTGCCATATCTCTTCAACCGTTCAATATCTCGCCCTCAAACGTAGATATCTTGGATCAGCGTTAAATTGTAGCGGAACAATATTTTTGGGACAAAAGTTGCCATTCAGGCAGTATGGTGTTGGGTGACATGAAATGTACTTGTGCAATTTGATCTAAATGTGCTACAGCCACCAAATTTGGTACACTGGGTCTGTGGCTTCATATGAACACACACACCAAGTATGGTGGGGCTAGCCCCTCAAATTGTGAAATTTGGTATCTCAGGCAAACTGAGGCAATGTCATTGAATTTGCTCAAAAATCAAAGTCATCCGATTTGGTGCGGCCTACATGAGAGCTCCATCAAATGTAGTCGGAACGGCCCTTTTACAAAGACAAATACCCTTATATCTGGAAAAGTGTCATTCCGACTACATTTGATGGGGCTCTCGTTTATGCCAAAAACCCCAACCCAAGTGGCACTTATCAACCCGGGTGTCCCCCAAGCCTGTAGGGACACTTTATGCCATTCGGGCTTGGATTTGTGGGACATGCAGCCTACATGAGAGCCCTATCATATGTAGTCGGGACGGCCCTTTTTCGTCACCATATATGGTGCAATTGGATCTAAATGTGCTATAGCCACCATATTTGGTACACAGGGTCTGTGGCTTCATATGAACACACACACCAAGTTTGGTGGGGCTAGCCCCTCAAATTGTGAAATTTTGGTATCTCAGGCAAACTGAGGCAATGTCATTGAATTTGCCCAAAAATCAAAGTCATCCGATTTGGTTGAAAGTTTGCACACCTGTTTGGCTGTTCCCAGGTATGCCCCCTCATAAGTGTCAACCTCCTAGCCCAGAGCCTACTCTAGATATTGTTTGGGACGTCTGGGAACAGAAGGGCCGATCGGGTTGGGATTTTTGGACTAAACGAGACCCCAGTCAAATGTAGGTGGAACGTCCCTTTCTGAGTCAGAAGGATAAGCTCCCAAATGGCACTAATTGTGGGACATGCGGCCTACATGAGAGCCCCATCAAATGTAGTCGGGACGGCCCTTTTACAAAGACAAATACCCATATAACTGGAAAAGTGTCATTCCAACTACATTTGATGGGGCTCTCGTTTATGCCAAAAATCCCAACCCGAATGGCACTAATGGTCCCGGGGTTCCCCAAAGCCTGTAGGGACACTTTATGCCATTCGGGCTTGGATATGTGGGACATGCAGCCTACATGAGAGCCCTATCATATGTAGTCGGGACGGCCCTTTTACAAAGACAAATACCCTTATAACTGGAAAAGTGTCATTCCAACTACATTTGATGGGGCTCTCGTTTATGCCAAAAATCCCAACCCAAGTGGCACTTATCGTCCCGGGTGTCCCCAAAGCCTGTAGGGACACTTTATGCCATTCGGGCTTGGATTTGTGGGACATGCAGCCTACATGAGAGCCCTATCATATGTAGTCGGGACGGCCCTTTTTTGTCACCATATATGGTGCAATTGGATCTAAATGTGCTACAGACACCAAATTTGGTACACAGGGCCTGTGGCTTCATATGAACACACACACCAAGTTTGGTGGGGCTAGCCCCTCAAATTGTGAAATTTTGGTATCTCAGGCAAACTGAGGCAATGTCATTGAATTTGCCCAAAAATCAAAGTCATCCGATTTGGTTGAAAGTTTGCACACCTGTTTGGCTGTTCCCAGGTATGCCCCCTCATAAGTGTCAACCTCCTAGCCCAGAGCCTACTCCAGATATTGTTTGGGAGGTCTGGGAACAGAAGGGCCGATCAGGTTGGGATATTTGGACTAAACGAGACCCCAGTCAAATGTAGGTGGAACGTCCCTTTCTGAGTTCTAAGGATAAGCTCCCAAATGGCACTAATTGTGGGACATGCGGCCTACATGAGAGCTCCATCAAATGTAGTCGGAATGGCCCTTTTACAAAGACAAATACCCTTATATCTGGAAAAGTGTCATTCCGACTACATTTGATGGGGCTCTCGTTTATGCCAAAAATCCCAACCCAATTGGCACTCATCATCCCGGGTGTCCCCAAAGCCTGTAGGGACACTTTATGCCATTCGGGCTTGGATTTGTGGGCCATTTGGCCTACAAAGGGACATTAGGGGAAATGTCCCCGGAATGGCAGAATAGGCCCCATGTCACCGGGGACACAAAGGGGCATTTGGGGGGCCGAATGGGTCAAATCGGGCCATTTGGGGGGACGAATCAGACCGAAAGGGACATTCGAGGGCCACCTCCGCAGACTTCAGGATTGACATTTTAAACTGCCATATCTCTTCAACCGTTCAATATCTCGCCCTCAAACGTAGATATCTTGGATCAGCGTTAAATTGTAGCGGAACAATATTTTTGGGACAAAAGTTGCCATTCAGGCAGTATGGTGTTGGGTGACATGAAATGTACTTGTGCAATTTGATCTAAATGTGCTACAGCCACCAAATTTGGTACACTGGGTCTGTGGCTTCATATGAACACACACACCAAGTATGGTGGGGCTAGCCCCTCAAATTGTGAAATTTGGTATCTCAGGCAAACTGAGGCAATGTCATTGAATTTGCTCAAAAATCAAAGTCATCCGATTTGGTTGAAAGTTTGCACACCTGTTTGGCTGTTCCCAGGTATGCCCCCTCATAAGTGTCAACCTCCTAGCCCAGAGCCTACTCTAGATATTGTATGGGACGTCTGGGAACAGAAGGGCCGATCGGGTTGGGATTTTTGGACTAAACGAGACCCCAGTCAAATGTAGGTGGAACGTCCCTTTCTGAGTTCTAAGGATAAGCTCCCAAATGGCACTAATTGTGGGACATGCGGCCTACATGAGAGCTCCATCAAATGTAGTCGGAATGGCCCTTTTACAAAGACAAATACCCTTATATCTGGAAAAGTGTCATTCCGACTACATTTGATGGGGCTCTCGTTTATGCCAAAAATCCCAACCCAATTGGCACTCATCATCCCGGGTGTCCCCAAAGCCTGTAGGGACACTTTATGCCATTCGGGCTTGGATTTGTGGGCCATTTGGCCTACAAAGGGACATTAGGGGAAATGTCCCCGGAATGGCAGAATAGGCCCCATGTCACCGGGGACACAAAGGGGCATTTGGGGGGCCGAATGGGTCAAATCGGGCCATTTGGGGGGACGAATCAGACCGAAAGGGACATTCGAGGGCCACCTCCGCAGACTTCAGGATTGACATTTTAAACTGCCATATCTCTTCAACCGTTCAATATCTCGCCCTCAAACGTAGATATCTTGGATCAGCGTTAAATTGTAGCGGAACAATATTTTTGGGACAAAAGTTGCCATTCAGGCAGTATGGTGTTGGGTGACATGAAATGTACTTGTGCAATTTGATCTAAATGTGCTACAGCCACCAAATTTGGTACACTGGGTCTGTGGCTTCATATGAACACACACACCAAGTATGGTGGGGCTAGCCCCTCAAATTGTGAAATTTGGTATCTCAGGCAAACTGAGGCAATGTCATTGAATTTGCTCAAAAATCAAAGTCATCCGATTTGGTTGAAAGTTTGCACACCTGTTTGGCTGTTCCCAGGTATGCCCCCTCATAAGTGTCAACCTCCTAGCCCAGAGCCTACTCTAGATATTGTATGGGACGTCTGGGAACAGAAGGGCCGATCGGGTTGGGATTTTTGGACTAAACGAGACCCCAGTCAAATGTAGGTGAAATGTCCCTTTCTGAGTCAGAAGGATAAGCTCCCAAATGGCACTAATTGTGGGACATGCGGCCTACATGAGAGCTCCATCAAATGTAGTCGGAATGGCCCTTTTACAAAGACAAATACCCTTATATCTGGAAAAGTGTCATTCCGACTACATTTGATGGGGCTCTCGTTTATGCCAAAAATCCCAACCCAATTGGCACTTATCGTCCCGGGTGTCCCCAAAGCCTGTAGGGACACTTTATGCCATTCGGGCTTGGATTTGTGGGACATGCAGCCTACATGAGAGCCCTATCATATGTAGTCGGGACGGCCCTTTTTCGTCACCATATATGGTGCAATTGGATCTAAATGTGCTACAGCCACCAGATTTGGTACACAGGGTCTGTGGCTTCATATGAACACACACACCAAGTTTGGTGGGGCTAGCCCCTCAAATTGTGAAATGTTGGTGTCTCAGGCAAAGTGAGGCAATGTCATTGAATTTGCCCAAAAATTAAAGTCATCCGATTTGGTTGAAACTTTGCACACCTGTTTGGCTGTTCCCACGTATGCCCCCTCATACGTTTCAGCCTCCTAGCCCAGAGCCTACTCTAGATATTGTTTGGGACGTCCGGGAACAGAAGGGCCGATCGGGTTGGGATTTTTGGACTAAACGAGACCCCAGTCAAATGTAGGTGGAACGTCCCTTTCTGAGTTCTAAGGATAAGCTCCCAAATGACACTAATTGTGGGACATGCGGCCTACATGAGAGCTCCATCAAATGTAGTCGGAACGGCCCTTTTACAAAGACAAATACCCTTATATCTGGAAAAGTGTCATTCCGACTACATTTGATGGGGCTCTCGTTTATGCCAAAAATCCCAACCCTATTGGCACTTATCGTCCCGGTTGTCCCCAAAGCCTGTAGGGACACTTTATGCCATTCGGGCTTGGATTTGGGGGCCATTTGGCCTACAAAGGGACATTAGGGGAAATGTCCCCGGAATGGCAGAATAGGCCCCATGTCACCGGGGACACAAAGGGACATTAGGGGGGCCTGTCCCCGGAATGGCAGAATAGGCCCCATGTCACCGGGGACACAAAGGGGCATTTGGGGGGCCGAATGGGTCAAATCGGGCCATTTGGGGGGACGAATCAGACCGAAAGGGACATTCGAGGGCCACCTCCGCAGACTTCAGGATTGACATTTTAAACTGCCATATCTCTTCAACCGTTCAATATCTCGCCCTCAAACGTAGATATCTTGGATCAGCGTTAAATTGTAGCGGAACAATATTTTTGGGACAAAAGTTGCCATTCAGGCAGTATGGTGTTGGGTGACATGAAATGTACTTGTGCAATTTGATCTAAATGTGCTACAGCCACCAAATTTGGTACACTGGGTCTGTGGCTTCATATGAACACACACACCAAGTATGGTGGGGCTAGCCCCTCAAATTGTGAAATTTGGTATCTCAGGCAAAGAGGCAATTTCATTGAATTTGCCCAACAATTAAAGTCATCCGATTTGCTTGAAACTTTGCACACCTGTTTGGCTGTTCCCAGGTATGCCCCCTCATAAGTGTCAACCTCCTATCCCAGAGCCTACTCCAGATATTGTTTGGGAGGTCTGGGAACAGAAGGGCCGATCGGGTTGGGATTTTTGGACTAAACGAGACCCCAGTCAAATGTAGGTGGAACGTCCCTTTCTGAGTCAGAAGGATAAGCTCCCAAATGTCACTAATTGAGGGACATGCGGCCTACATGAGAGCCCCATCAAATGTAGTCGGGACGGCCCTTTTACAAAGACAAATACCCATATAACTGGAAAAGTGTCATTCCAACTACATTTGATGGGGCTCTCGTTTATGCCAAAAATCCCAACCCGAATGGCACTAATGGTCCCGGGGTTCCCCAAAGCCTGTAGGGACACTTTATGCCATTCGGGCTTGGATATGTGGGACATGCAGCCTACATGAGAGCCCTATCATATGTAGTCGGGACGGCCCTTTTTTGTCACCATATATGGTGCAATTGGATCTAAATGTGCTACAGCCACCAGATTTGGTACACAGGGTCTGTGGCTTCATATGAACACACACACCAAGTTTGGTGGGGCTAGCCCCTCAAATTGTGAAATTTTGGTATCTCAGGCAAACTGAGGCAATGTCATTGAATTTGCCCAAAAATCAAAGTCATCCGATTTGGTTGAAACTTTGCACACCTGTTTGGCTGTTCCCACGTATGCCCCCTCATAAGTGTCAACCTCCTAGCCCAGAGCCTACTCCAGATATTGTTTGGGAGGTCTGGGAACAGAAGGGCCGATCGGGTTGGGATTTTTGGACTAAACGAGACCCCAGTCAAATGTAGGTGGAACGTCCCTTTCTGAGTCAGAAGGATAAGCTCCCAAATGGCACTAATTGAGGGACATGCGGCCTACATGAGAGCCCCATCAAATGTAGTCGGGACGGCCCTTTTACAAAGACAAATACCCATATAACTGGAAAAGTGTCATTCCAACTACATTTGATGGGGCTCTCGTTTATGCCAAAAATCCCAACCCGAATGGCACTAATGGTCCCGGGGTTCCCCAAAGCCTGTAGGGACACTTTATGCCATTCGGGCTTGGATATGTGGGACATGCAGCCTACATGAGAGCCCTATCATATGTAGTCGGGACGGCCCTTTTACAAAGACAAATACCCTTATAACTGGAAAAGTGTCATTCCAACTACATTTGATGGGGCTCTCGTTTATGCCAAAAATCCCAACCCAAGTGGCACTTATCGTCCCGGGCGTCCCCAAAGCCTGTAGGGACACTTTATGCCATTCGGGCTTGGATTTGTGGGACATGCAGCCTACATGAGATCCCTATCATATGTAGTCGGGACGGCCCTTTTTTGTCACCATATATGGTGCAATTGGATCTAAATGTGCTACAGCCACCAGATTTGGTACACAGGGTCTGTGGCTTCATATGAACACACACACCAAGTTTGGTGGGGCTAGCCCCTCAAATTGTGAAATTTTGGTATCTCAGGCAAACTGAGGCAATGTCATTGAATTTGCCCAAAAATCAAAGTCATCCGATTTGGTTGAAAGTTTGCACACCTGTTTGGCTGTTCCCAGGTATGCCCCCTCATAAGTGTCAACCTCCTAGCCCAGAGCCTACTCCAGATATTGTTTGGGAGGTCTGGGAACAGAAGGGCCGATCGGGTTGGGATTTTTGGACTAAACGAGACCCCAGTCAAATGTAGGTGGAACGTCCCTTTCTGAGTCAGAAGGATAAGCTCCCAAATGGCACTAATTGAGGGACATGCGGCCTACATGAGAGCCCCATCAAATGTAGTCGGGACGGCCCTTTTACAAAGACAAATACCCATATAACTGGAAAAGTGTCATTCCAACTACATTTGATGGGGCTCTCGTTTATGCCAAAAATCCCAACCCGAATGGCACTAATGGTCCCGGGGTTCCCCAAAGCCTGTAGGGACACTTTATGCCATTCGGGCTTGGATATGTGGGACATGCAGCCTACATGAGAGCCCTATCATATGTAGTCGGGACGGCCCTTTTACAAAGACAAATACCCTTATAACTGGAAAAGTGTCATTCCAACTACATTTGATGGGGCTCTCGTTTATGCCAAAAATCCCAACCCAAGTGGCACTTATCGTCCCGGGCGTCCCCAAAGCCTGTAGGGACACTTTATGCCATTCGGGCTTGGATTTGTGGGACATGCAGCCTACATGAGATCCCTATCATATGTAGTCGGGACGGCCCTTTTTTGTCACCATATATGGTGCAATTGGATCTAAATGTGCTACAGCCACCAGATTTGGTACACAGGGTCTGTGGCTTCATATGAACACACACACCAAGTTTGGTGGGGCTAGCCCCTCAAATTGTGAAATTTTGGTATCTCAGGCAAACTGAGGCAATGTCATTGAATTTGCCCAAAAATCAAAGTCATCCGATTTGGTTGAAAGTTTGCACACCTGTTTGGCTGTTCCCAGGTATGCCCCCTCATAAGTGTCAACCTCCTAGCCCAGAGCCTACTCCAGATATTGTTTGGGAGGTCTGGGAACAGAAGGGCCGATCGGGTTGGGATTTTTGGACTAAACGAGACCCCAGTCAAATGTAGGTGGAACGTCCCTTTCTGAGTTCTAAGGATAAGCTCCCAAATGGCACTAATTGTGGGACATGCGGCCTACATGAGAGCTCCATCAAATGTAGTCGGAATGGCCCTTTTACAAAGACAAATACCCTTATATCTGGAAAAGTGTCATTCCGACTACATTTGATGGGGCTCTCGTTTATGCCAAAAATCCCAACCCAATTGGCACTTATCGTCCCGGGTGTCCCCAAAGCCTGTAGGGACACTTTATGCCATTCGGGCTTGGATTTGTGGGACATGCAGCCTACATGAGAGCCCTATCATATGTAGTCGGGACGGCCCTTTTTCGTCACCATATATGGTGCAATTGGATCTAAATGTGCTACAGCCACCAGATTTGGTACACAGGGTGTGTGGCTTCATATGAACACACACACCAAGTTTGGTGGGGCTAGCCCCTCAAATTGTGAAATGTTGGTGTCTCAGGCAAAGTGAGGCAATGTCATTGAATTTGCCCAAAAATTAAAGTCATCCGATTTGGTTGAAACTTTGCACACCTGTTTGGCTGTTCCCACGTATGCCCCCTCATACGTTTCAGCCTCCTAGCCCAGAGCCTACTCTAGATATTGTTTGGGACGTCCGGGAACAGAAGGGCCGATCGGGTTGGGATTTTTGGACTAAACGAGACCCCAGTCAAATGTAGGTGGAACGTCCCTTTCTGAGTTCTAAGGATAAGCTCCCAAATGACACTAATTGTGGGACATGCGGCCTACATGAGAGCTCCATCAAATGTAGTCGGAACGGCCCTTTTACAAAGACAAATACCCTTATATCTGGAAAAGTGTCATTCCGACTACATTTGATGGGGCTCTCGTTTATGCCAAAAATCCCAACCCTATTGGCACTTATCGTCCCGGTTGTCCCCAAAGCCTGTAGGGACACTTTATGCCATTCGGGCTTGGATTTGGGGGCCATTTGGCCTACAAAGGGACATTAGGGGAAATGTCCCCGGAATGGCAGAATAGGCCCCATGTCACCGGGGACACAAAGGGACATTAGGGGGGCCTGTCCCCGGAATGGCAGAATAGGCCCCATGTCACCGGGGACACAAAGGGGCATTTGGGGGGCCGAATGGGTCAAATCGGGCCATTTGGGGGGACGAATCAGACCGAAAGGGACATTCGAGGGCCACCTCCGCAGACTTCAGGATTGACATTTTAAACTGCCATATCTCTTCAACCGTTCAATATCTCGCCCTCAAACGTAGATATCTTGGATCAGCGTTAAATTGTAGCGGAACAATATTTTTGGGACAAAAGTTGCCATTCAGGCAGTATGGTGTTGGGTGACATGAAATGTACTTGTGCAATTTGATCTAAATGTGCTACAGCCACCAAATTTGGTACACTGGGTCTGTGGCTTCATATGAACACACACACCAAGTATGGTGGGGCTAGCCCCTCAAATTGTGAAATTTGGTATCTCAGGCAAACTGAGGCAATGTCATTGAATTTGCTCAAAAATCAAAGTCATCCGATTTGGTGCGGCCTACATGAGAGCTCCATCAAATGTAGTCGGAACGGCCCTTTTACAAAGACAAATACCCTTATATCTGGAAAAGTGTCATTCCGACTACATTTGATGGGGCTCTCGTTTATGCCAAAAACCCCAACCCAAGTGGCACTTATCAACCCGGGTGTCCCCCAAGCCTGTAGGGACACTTTATGCCATTCGGGCTTGGATTTGTGGGACATGCAGCCTACATGAGAGCCCTATCATATGTAGTCGGGACGGCCCTTTTTCGTCACCATATATGGTGCAATTGGATCTAAATGTGCTATAGCCACCAGATTTGGTACACAGGGTCTGTGGCTTCATATGAACACACACACCAAGTTTGGTGGGGCTAGCCCCTCAAATTGTGAAATTTTGGTATCTCAGGCAAACTGAGGCAATGTCATTGAATTTGCCCAAAAATCAAAGTCATCCGATTTGGTTGAAAGTTTGCACACCTGTTTGGCTGTTCCCAGGTATGCCCCCTCATAAGTGTCAACCTCCTAGCCCAGAGCCTACTCTAGATATTGTTTGGGACGTCTGGGAACAGAAGGGCCGATCGGGTTGGGATTTTTGGACTAAACGAGACCCCAGTCAAATGTAGGTGGAACGTCCCTTTCTGAGTCAGAAGGATAAGCTCCCAAATGGCACTAATTGAGGGACATGCGGCCTACATGAGAGCCCCATCAAATGTAGTCGGGACGGCCCTTTTACAAAGACAAATACCCATATAACTGGAAAAGTGTCATTCCAACTACATTTGATGGGGCTCTCGTTTATGCCAAAAATCCCAACCCGAATGGCACTAATGGTCCCGGGGTTCCCCAAAGCCTGTAGGGACACTTTATGCCATTCGGGCTTGGATATGTGGGACATGCAGCCTACATGAGAGCCCTATCATATGTAGTCGGGACGGCCCTTTTACAAAGACAAATACCCTTATAACTGGAAAAGTGTCATTCCAACTACATTTGATGGGGCTCTCGTTTATGCCAAAAATCCCAACCCAAGTGGCACTTATCGTCCCGGGTGTCCCCAAAGCCTGTAGGGACACTTTATGCCATTCGGGCTTGGATTTGTGGGACATGCAGCCTACATGAGAGCCCTATCATATGTAGTCGGGACGGCCCTTTTTTGTCACCATATATGGTGCAATTGGATCTAAATGTGCTACAGCCACCAGATTTGGTACACAGGGTCTGTGGCTTCATATGAACACACACACCAAGTTTGGTGGGGCTAGCCCCTCAAATTGTGAAATTTTGGTATCTCAGGCAAACTGAGGCAATGTCATTGAATTTGCCCAAAAATCAAAGTCATCCGATTTGGTTGAAAGTTTGCACACCTGTTTGGCTGTTCCCAGGTATGCCCCCTCATAAGTGTCAACCTCCTAGCCCAGAGCCTACTCCAGATATTGTTTGGGAGGTCTGGGAACAGAAGGGCCGATCGGGTTGGGATTTTTGGACTAAACGAGACCCCACTCAATTGTAGGTGAAATGTCCCTTTCTGAGACATAAGGATAAGCTCCCAAATGGCACTAATTGAGGGACAATCGGCCTACATGAGAGCCCCATCAAATGTAGTCGGAACGGCCCTTTTACAAAGACAAAGTATCGAGGGTCCATACGCCGACTTTGAACATGTCTAACTTCGGCTGTGGGTGTCGGTTTATTTGTCTGTCAATTTCTTCCGTTAGCCCAGGTCAAGGCCGACAATTGGACATGCTTGTCCCGTCCGTGCGTTCTATTTCCGGGGAGATATGGCCCCGTAAAACCCCGAAATTCCGGCCCTTTGCCGACCTCGTACGGCCGAACGCAGGCTTGCATCTCCGATCAACCTGCACAGGCGTGTAGAGGGCAACGAGACCTACAATTAGGTGTGACGGGCGAGGCTGTGCGTGCTTGTTTCGCGGAGATATCGCGAAGAGGCTAAACAAAAAATAAGTCAGAGTATCGCCACCTCGTGCAGCACGAAGCGCTGAACCCGTCAGCGCTTCGCCACTGTCCCGATTTTGCCCAGAGTATGGAGGGTGCACACGCCGACTTTGAACACGTCTAACTTCGGCTGTGGGTGTCGGTTTATTTGTCTGTCAATTTCTTCCGTTAGCCCAGGTCAAGGCCGACAATTGGACATGCTTGTCCCGTCTGTGTGTTCTTTTTCCGCGGAGATATGGCCCCGTAAAACCCCGGAATTCCGGCCCTTTGCCGACCTCGTACGGCCGAACGCAGGCTCGCATCTCCGATCAACCTCCACAGCTGTGTAGAGGGCAACGAGACCTACAATTAGGTGTGACGGGCGAGACTGTGCGTGCTTGTTTCGCGGAGATATCGCGAAGAAGCAAAACAAAAATAAGTCAGAGTGTCGCCACCTCGAGCAGCACGAAGCGCTGAACCCGTCAGCGCTTCGCCACTCCCCCGATTTTGGTCATTTTCATAGGTGGTAACCAAGGGACCTTTTACAAAGACAAAGTATCGAGGGTCCATACGCCGACTTTGAACATGTCTAACTTCGGCTGTGGGTGTCGGTTTATTTGTCTGTCAATTTCTTCCGTTAGCCCAGGTCAAGGCCGACAATTGGACATGCTTGTCCCGTCTGTGTGTTCTTTTTCCGCGGAGATATGGCCCCGTAAAACCCCGGAATTCCGGCCCTTTGCCGACCTCGTACGGCCGAACGCAGGCTCGCATCTCCGATCAACCTCCACAGCTGTGTAGAGGGCAACGAGACCTACAATTAGGTGTGACGGGCGAGACTGTGCGTGCTTGTTTCGCGGAGATATCGCCAAGAAGCAAAACAAAAATAAATCAGAGTGTCGCCACCTCGAGCAGCACGAAGCGCTGAACCCGTCAGCGCTTCGCCACTCCCCCGATTTTGGTCATTTTCATAGGTGGTAACCAAGGGACCTTTTACAAAGACAAAGTATCGAGGGTCCATACGCCGACTTTGAACATGTCTAACTTCGGCTGTGGGTGTCGGTTTATTTGTCTGTCAATTTCTTCCGTTAGCCCAGGTCAAGGCCGACAATTGGACATGCTTGTCCCGTCTGTGTGTTCTTTTTCCGCGGAGATATGGCCCCGTAAAACCCCGGAATTCCGGCCCTTTGCCGACCTCGTACGGCCGAACGCAGGCTCGCATCTCCGATCAACCTCCACAGCTGTGTAGAGGGCAACGAGACCTACAATTAGGTGTGACGGGCGAGACTGTGCGTGCTTGTTTCGCGGAGATATCGCGAAGAAGCAAAACAAAAATAAATCAGAGTGTCGCCACCTCGAGCAGCACGAAGCGCTGAACCCGTCAGCGCTTCGCCACTCCCCCGATTTTGGTCATTTTCATAGGTGGTAACCAAGGGACCTCTCTTGGAAAAATCAAAGTCATCCGATTTGCTTGAAACTTTGCACACCTGTTTGGCTGTTCCCACGTATGCCCCCTCATAAGTTTCAACCTCCTAGCCTAAAGCCTACTCTAAATACCCTCATATCTGGAAAAGTGTCATTCCAACTACATTTGATAGGGCTGCCGTTTATGCCAAAAATCCCAACCCGAATGGCACTAATGGTCCCGGGGTTCCCCAAAGCCTGTAGGGACACTTTATGCCATTCGGGCTTGGATTTGTGGGACATGCAGCCTACATGAGAGCCCTATCAAATGTAGTCGGGACGGCCCTTTTTCGTCACCATATATGGTGCAATTAGATCTAAATGTGCTACAGCCACCAGATTTGGTACACAGGGTCTGTGGCTTCATATGAACACACACACCAAGTTTGGTGGGGCTAGCCCCTCAAATTGTGAAATTTTGGTATCTCAGGCAAACTGAGGCAATGTCATTGAATTTGCCCAAAAATCAAAGTCATCCGATTTGGTTGAAAGTTTGCACACCTGTTTGGCTGTTCCCAGGTATGCCCCCTCATAAGTGTCAACCTCCTAGCCCAGAGCCTACTCTAGATATTGTATGGGACGTCTGGGAACAGAAGGGCCGATCGGGCTGGGATTTTTGGACTAAACGAGACCCCAGTCAAATGTAGGTGGAACGTCCCTTTCTGAGTTCTAAGGATAAGCTCCCAAATGGCACTAATTGTGGGACATGCGGCCTACATGAGAGCTCCATCAAATGTAGTCGGAACGGCCCTTTTACAAAGACAAATACCCTTATATCTGGAAAAGTGTCATTCCGACTACATTTGATGGGGCTCTCGTTTATGCCAAAAATCCCAACCCACGTGGCACTTATCGTCCCGGGTGTCCCCAAAGCCTGTAGGGACACTTTATGCCATTCGGGCTTGGATTTGTGGGACATGCAGCCTACATGAGAGCCCTATCAAATGTAGTCGGGACGGCCCTTTTTCGTCACCATATATGGTGCAATTAGATCTAAATGTGCTACAGCCACCAGATTTGGTACACAGGGTCTGTGGCTTCATATGAACACACACACCAAGTTTGGTGGGGCTAGCCCCTCAAATTGTGAAATTTTGGTATCTCAGGCAAACTGAGGCAATGTCATTGAATTTGCCCAAAAATCAAAGTCATCCGATTTGGTTGAAAGTTTGCACACCTGTTTGGCTGTTCCCAGGTATGCCCCCTCATAAGTGTCAACCTCCTAGCCCAGAGCCTACTCTAGATATTGTATGGGACGTCTGGGAACAGAAGGGCCGATCGGGCTGGGATTTTTGGACTAAACGAGACCCCAGTCAAATGTAGGTGGAACGTCCCTTTCTGAGTTCTAAGGATAAGCTCCCAAATGGCACTAATTGTGGGACATGCGGCCTACATGAGAGCTCCATCAAATGTAGTCGGAACGGCCCTTTTACAAAGACAAATACCCTTATATCTGGAAAAGTGTCATTCCGACTACATTTGATGGGGCTCTCGTTTATGCCAAAAATCCCAACCCACGTGGCACTTATCGTCCCGGGTGTCCCCAAAGCCTGTAGGGACACTTTATGCCATTCGGGCTTGGATTTGTGGGACATGCAGCCTACATGAGAGCCCTATCAAATGTAGTCGGGACGGCCCTTTTTCGTCACCATATATGGTGCAATTAGATCTAAATGTGCTACAGCCACCAGATTTGGTACACAGGGTCTGTGGCTTCATATGAACACACACACCAAGTTTGGTGGGGCTAGCCCCTCAAATTGTGAAATTTTGGTATCTCAGGCAAACTGAGGCAATGTCATTGAATTTGCCCAAAAATCAAAGTCATCCGATTTGGTTGAAAGTTTGCACACCTGTTTGGCTGTTCCCAGGTATGCCCCCTCATAAGTGTCAACCTCCTAGCCCAGAGCCTACTCTAGATATTGTATGGGACGTCTGGGAACAGAAGGGCCGATCGGGCTGGGATTTTTGGACTAAACGAGACCCCAGTCAAATGTAGGTGGAACGTCCCTTTCTGAGTTCTAAGGATAAGCTCCCAAATGGCACTAATTGTGGGACATGCGGCCTACATGAGAGCTCCATCAAATGTAGTCGGAACGGCCCTTTTACAAAGACAAATACCCTTATATCTGGAAAAGTGTCATTCCGACTACATTTGATGGGGCTCTCGTTTATGCCAAAAATCCCAACCCACGTGGCACTTATCGTCCCGGGTGTCCCCAAAGCCTGTAGGGACACTTTATGCCATTCGGGCTTGGATTTGTGGGACATGCAGCCTACATGAGAGCCCTATCAAATGTAGTCGGGACGGCCCTTTTTCGTCACCATATATGGTGCAATTAGATCTAAATGTGCTACAGCCACCAGATTTGGTACACAGGGTCTGTGGCTTCATATGAACACACACACCAAGTTTGGTGGGGCTAGCCCCTCAAATTGTGAAATTTTGGTATCTCAGGCAAACTGAGGCAATGTCATTGAATTTGCCCAAAAATCAAAGTCATCCGATTTGGTTGAAAGTTTGCACACCTGTTTGGCTGTTCCCAGGTATGCCCCCTCATAAGTGTCAACCTCCTAGCCCAGAGCCTACTCTAGATATTGTATGGGACGTCTGGGAACAGAAGGGCCGATCGGGCTGGGATTTTTGGACTAAACGAGACCCCAGTCAAATGTAGGTGGAACGTCCCTTTCTGAGTTCTAAGGATAAGCTCCCAAATGGCACTAATTGTGGGACATGCGGCCTACATGAGAGCTCCATCAAATGTAGTCGGAACGGCCCTTTTACAAAGACAAATACCCTTATATCTGGAAAAGTGTCATTCCGACTACATTTGATGGGGCTCTCGTTTATGCCAAAAATCCCAACCCACGTGGCACTTATCGTCCCGGGTGTCCCCAAAGCCTGTAGGGACACTTTATGCCATTCGGGCTTGGATTTGTGGGACATGCAGCCTACATGAGAGCCCTATCATATGTAGTCGGGACGGCCCTTTTTCGTCACCATATATGGTGCGATTAGATCTAAATGTGCTACAGCCACCAGATTTGGTACACAGGGTCTGTGGCTATATATGAACACACACACCAAGTTTGGTGGGGCTAGCCCCTCAAATTTTGGTATCTCAAGCAAAGTGAGGCAATGTCATTGAATTAGCCACAAATCCCCAACCAAATGGCAGCAATTGCTGTCATTTTTATTTAATACCTTATTTGTGGAATGAGCAGGACATTGATTGATAGTAAAAATATCAATTTTTATTTATTATATAATATAAAAACACACAGAACAATCAGAACAATCACAGCAATCACAATTTAAAATTGAACATTATCTATAAAAACACACAGAACAATCAGAACAATCACAGCAATCACAATTTAAAATTTAACATTATCTATAAAAACACACAGAACAATCAGAACAATCACAGCAATCACAATTTAAAATTTAACATTATCTATAAAAAGAAACAGAACAATCAGCACAATCACAACAATCACAACAATCACAACAATCAATCACTCATCAGTGTGTGTGTGTGCGTGGGACTGGTCTATGTCCTTGTTGGCGAGGTTAAGCCGGAGTGACCTGTTCACTCGCGACCTCGTGACCCGCTGTCTGGCCCTCTCAGAAACTTCCCTGGCAGTCTTCACTAGCGGGCTGAGCTTCACGAATGGAAACATTTGACTCCGGGCCATCTTCTGTGGAGTCTGTTGAGGAAGCACAAAGAAAAATACATTCATGATTCGAGGTTTGTTTTTCACACAACTGTCATGTACTTTATTAAACAACATATCTTTACTTACACTTTCCAAATTGAGGGTGAAGGCCTCCTCCTCGACGAGATCGTCCATCTCGTCCTCTAAGCAGGAGCTGCCCGACTCCTGGTAGGGCACCTGGGTGTCGTCATCCGTCTCATCGCTATCCTCATCGGTCACTGCCTTCCTTTTTCGTTGCGCAGATTCCTCGGACTTGGCAGGTGTGCCTGCATCACTTGCTTCCACGTTGTCAGGGGATGGCTGGATGACAGCCTCAAACATGCTCCTCAGGCCTTTGACCTGCGCCTTGTCCAGGGTTATCGAATAAAATCTGTCCGCTACGCCGGTGGAGTGGCACATCAGCTTTGCCAGCTGGTCCCGCACTTCCTTATTGTGGTAGTTCTTGGCCTGGAGACAGTAGAGAAGAGGAGCACAAAATGTTTTTACTTGTTAGTAAAGCCAGCCAAGTATTGTTGTAATAAAGCACCATGGGGAGAGTGACTGAAACAATTAACTTACATGTCCAGAGACTGCAGTCCGCAGGTCGGTGAAGGTGGGCCTCCCAGGCAGGCCCATCTCCGCCCACGCCGTCTGCATATATCGAACCAGATTCTTTACTGGCCCACGGCCAGCCGTGATGAACACCAGGTCGCTGGTGGGCCTGCACATGGTGCGCAGCTTAATCCATTTCTCCAACCAGGAGAACTCAAGAGATGTCAGGTACAGCTGGGCTGCCCCAAAAGCCCGGCTGGTTTTGTGCTCGTCAATCTGCAATACACAGAAAACAACATCAAACATTGAAAATGAACTACACACAGTTGATGAGGCACTTGAGTGTAGAACCTGGTACATACAGAAATGAGGTGGCCGTCGCCTACTATCTTCGAGAGCCTGCAGTGCAGGGCAGGGGTCTCAGCGAAGTACTGCATGAACTGGTGGATGTTGCGCATATAAAAATTCACGGCCTTCCCCTTCTTCTCTATGTGGCTGGCATACCTGCAGAAAGAAACACTGCGATTTATTCGCTGTTCACATCAGTCTTGTGTCATAAGCGCTCAATTTGCATGGGGAAACAATGCTTACCTCTTGATCCTCTCCATGTCATACAGGAACCTCCAGGTAGCGATTCTGGTCTTGCCCCACGACATGTAATAAAGAAAGGACCTCACCCTGGAGGTCTTGGACAGGGCGTTGTCTTTCCTTTTTGTGTTTGCGCGTGATCCCTCGTGAAAACTCCTGTAATTCTCCAGGTAGGTAACTGTGATGAGAAATTCAAAACAATTTTGTTTTTAGTTTAACATTGATATAGAATCTTAAACCTGTTAAGGCCACAACTTCTGGACACAGGGAGAAATCGCCCCCCCCCCCCTTGCAGCCATGCTGTCTCAATCGCCTCCAAAACACAACAGCAGGTTAAAGTAAAAATCAAATGGATTTATTATCCAAGAAGCATAAAAACAGATACAAACAGTTACAAACCGAATCACACAATTATTAACAAAACAAACCTATATATATAAAATCAAATGTGAGATCCAATCCGAGCCACCCAGAAGGCTGGTCTGCCTCCTCGGTGGCCAGCAGAAGATCTGAAATTCCCCCGTGCTTCAAACCCTTTGTCCCCTCAAAGTTGCATTCCTCAGCTCATCGATCAGCTCACTGATTGGCTGAAGTCCAACAAGCCCCACCTGGGCCTATGCCCCATTGTCCTAAACTTCACACCTCTCCCTGCCACTTTCACACCACCCCCACTCCTGCACATTCCTCAAACCCCATCTCACAGACACTGAATGCATGAAATAAAACTTAAAACCCTCACAAACCACACACACAGAATGTACTTTTCCTTCTCACCAATCGACTCTGGAAGAGGGAGGTTACGCATTCCCTGGCCTCTCCCGCTGCCCCTGAATGCAGATATTTTAGATTTTTCCTTCTTCTGCTGCGTGGCAGGTGTTGCTGCACTGCTGGGCCCGGCCTCTGCCCCATCCTCCTGCACCATCCACAGACCTCTCCTGCTGCCCCTGGATGTGTTGCTGGGCCCGGCCTCTTCCTCTGACCACTCCTCCTCAACCACCTCCTCCTCCTCAACCACCTCCTCCGCTCCCTCAACCACCTCCTCCTCCTCCTCCTCCTGCGCCTCCGGCATCTCCTCCCCTGGAGGTGGCCCGGCGTCAGCTACTACTGGCCTCTGCTGAGAAAGAAGAAAAACAGAAATACAGAGGGTATAATTACTATTGTTATTTTGACAACCAGTAAGATGCTTCTCATCTTCCAGCCAGCCGAACTCACTGTTTTTGTTGCCCGACGTGATTGCCTGATGAGCCGCTGGTTGAGCTTCAGCAATTGTGTCATCTCGAGCGCCACTCGCCCAAGCCTCTTCTTCAGATCACCCATCTCTGCACATCTTTGCAGGCATTTAGGTCTGTCACAAGCCTCCTCCTCTTCCTCCACCTCCTCCTCTCTGAGCAGGTGCTCGTCAATGTCCTCGGGCTCCAGGTCCAGCATCGTCACCATGGGAATCGCCGGGTTAGATTCCCAGAGCTTTCCCAGCAGCTTGACACTGGCCGAGTAATGTGCTGTACTCAGCTTGCTTTTCACTCCATCCTTGTCCAGCTCCGGGTGGCCCTGGTTCAGGTGTTTGTCCAGTCTAGAGCTCTCGTAGGGACAGCCCAAGACGGGACACTTTTCGTGACGGATGTTGACCCTTCCCGTTGAGAGGGCCAGCAGTATTTTGCGCTCCTCAAGGTTGATGACATAGTGCACCCTTTTCAGGTGATGGGGCATGGCTGCATATACCTTTGAGCAAAGTGGGCAAGCGGTCACGATCTTTGGTCTCGTCATCTGAAAGATAAAGTAAGGCAAAAGAAAGAAAGGTATTGAAAAAAAACTTCGAAAAATAAAAACTTTAAAAAAAACTACTTCGAAAAAAATAAAAACTTCGAAAAAGAAGTACTTTGGAAAAGAATACTTCGAAAAACAAATACTTTGGAAAAAATACTTCGAAAATACTTTGAATATTAAATAATACTTTAAAAATAACTACTTTCTTGAAAAAATTACTATATTAACCAAAAATAAGCTTTATTGACAATATTAAACTTATTTAAAACAAATTTAAATCATAAATCAATCATTTCATTAATGTTTAAATATAAACTACACTTTAACGATATTTCAGCAGTTTAACTTGGACTTTTATCACAACTAAATCTGTTAGTCAATGAACAGCAATGAATCCACAATCCAAAATGGCGGCCTGCACAGAAGCCACATGTCACAGCGTAACACATGTGACAGTAGAAATACAGCCACCTATGTAATTACATGTTTACACTCATAATTACTTCACTTCTACTGAATTAACAATTAGCAGATAATCAGCCCAGGCATTCAGACATTTAGCCATGAAATTACCAGGAGGATGGGAGCAGATGCAAATCAAACTTACCTTCTCAATGGTCTGCTGTAAAATGTGAAACCTGCAGAGGGTCACACAAGTGTCCTGCCCTGGGCTGGGCAGGGCTCTGTTCTCATTGGTTGATGTTTAGTGGCCTTCAGGTGAAATCAGAGTTTTAGATTTTTTGAGATTACATTAAATACCTTTAGGCTCGGAAGCAGAATATCTCCACAACCCTTTGGGCTAGGACGCTATAATTTTCACAGTAATTCAACCGTGACCCATAGATTACATATTGTGAATATCAAAGGTAAATTGCATACACTTTTTCCATAATAATTTATGGCATTTTGACATTATTTCGAGATTATTTTGCATCTATACCCCAGAAAACAATGGGCTACGTGGCTGGAATGTTCACAGTCATTACACATTTATACCCTAATAACTGGAAAAGTGTCATTCCAACTACATTTGATGGGGCTCTTGTTTATGCCAAAAATCCCAACCCGAATGGCACTAATCGTCCCGGCTGTCCCCAAAGCCTGTAGGGACACATTATGCCATTCGGGCTTGGATTTGTGGGACATGCGGCCTACATGAGAGCCCCATCATATGTAGTCGGAATGGCCCTTTGTATTCACCACATATGGTGCAATTTGATCTAAATGTGCTACAGCCACCAAACGTGATACACAGGGTCTGTGGCTTCATAGGAACACACACAGCAAGTTGTGTGGGGCTAGCCCCTCAAATTTTGGTATCTCAAGCAAAGTGAGGCAATGTCATTGAATTAGCCACAAATCCCCAACCAAATGGCAGCAATTGCTGTCATTTTTATTGAATACCTTATTTGTGGAATAAGCAGGACATTGATAGTAAAAATATAGATTTTTATTTATACCATAATATAAAAGTATCACACAACATAACAATCACAACAATCACAACAATGTGTCTGTGTGTGGTGTGTGTGTGTGTGTTTGTTTGTGTGAGCATGTATAATCAAAGAAAACAATCACAATTTAAAATTTAACATCATCTATGAAAACAAACAGAACAATCAGAACAAAATCAATCAGTGTGTGTGTGTGTGCGTGGGACTGGTCTTAGTCCTTTTTGGTGGGGTTAAGCAGGGTTGACCTCTTCACTCGTGACCTCGTGACCCGCTGCCTGGCCCTCTCAGCAGCTTCCCTGGCAGACTTCTCTAACGGGGTCAGCTTGACGAATGGCGACAAGTGTCTCTGGGCCATCTTCGGTGGAGTCTGTTGAGGAAGCACAAAGAAAAATACATTGATTATTAGAGTTTGTTTTTCACACAACTGTCATGTACTTTATTAATAAACAACCGATCTTTACTTACTCCTTCCAACCTGAGGGTGAAGGCCTCCTCCTCGGTGAGGTCGTACATCTCGCCCGACTCCTGATCGGGCACCTGGGTGTAGTCGACTGTGTCATCACTGTCCTCATTATCACTGTCCTCATCGTTCTCATCCCTGTCCTCATCGGTCACTGCCTTCCTCTTTCGTGAAACATACGTGCCAGATGTGCCTGCTTCACATGCTTCAGCATTGTCGGGGTTCATTTTATAAGCCATGACCTTTTTGGAAAAATAAATATATTAACCTAAGCTTAATTGACAATATTAAACTTATTTAAAACAAATTTAAATCATAAATCAATCATGTAATTAATGTTTAAATATAAACTACACTTTAACGATATTTCAGCAGTTTAACTTGGACTTTTATCACAACTAAATCTGTTAGTCAATAAACAGCAGTGAATCCACACTCTGAAGCACAAAATGGCGGCTTGCACTGAAGCCCACATGTGACAGCAGAACACATGTGACAGTGGAATTACAGCCACCTATGTAATTACATGTTTACACTCGTAATTACTTCACTTCTACTAAATTAACACTCAGCAGATAATCAGCCCAGGCATTGAGACATTTAGCCATGAAATTAGCAGGAGGATGGCAGCAGATGGAAAACAGCCTTACCTACTGAGTTGTCTTCTCTGAAATGCGGCAAACTGCAGGTCACACAAGGATAGTGGGCAGGGCTCTGTTCTCATTGGTTGATGGAGCATTCAGGTGAAATCCGATTTTTATGATGACATTAAATACCTTTGGGCTAGGAAGCAGAATATCTCCACAACCCTTTGGGCTAGGACGCTATAATTTTCACAGTAATTCAACCGTGACCCATAGATTACATATTGTGAATATCAAAGGTAAATTGCATACACTTTTTCCATAATAATTTATGGCATTTTGACATTATTTCGAGATTATTTTGCATCTATACCCCAGAAAACAATGGATTACGTGGCTGGAAATTTCTCAGTAATTCAACCTTTTCCCACAGATTAAATGGTATGAATGTCAATGCGAAATTCAATACACTTTCTGCGTAGTGAATTACGGAGTTTTTACCACATTATAGCTTAAGGTATACTTTTTTAATTGACTAATACCCATAGAACAAGTCATCCGATTTGGTTGAAAGTTTGCACACCTGTTTGGCTGTTCCCAGGTATGCCCCCTCATAAGTGTCAACCTCCTAGCCCAGAGCCTACTCCAGATATTGTTTGGGAGGTCTGGGAACAGAAGGGCCGATCGGGTTGGGATTTTTGGACTAAACGAGACCCCAGTCATATGTAGGTGAAATGTCCCTTTCTGAGTCATAAGGATGATATGGCCTTCAACAGTCTTTTCTCTGAAAATGTACACTTTAATTCAAAGTAGAGATTTGATTCCTTTTCCCCTTTAAAGATGGGCTTGTGAATATGAATTCCCCCAAATTTAGCTGTCATAGCTGCAAGATAAGGTCCCCAAACACAAAGGTCAAAATTGAGGCATATGACCTCATCTTTCGGCCTGTTTTGGCAAGTGAGAAACGGGCCATTAAATCGCAGTGAAAGGTTGGAAGTGCCTGATTTTTGCATAAATCAGTCGCCTGTGATAAGCTGATGCAGGATCTAAAGCGAGATATCTGTAGACCCTTGGGAAAGCTAACTTCCGGTAGCAGCATGCTAACGACTTGAATCCAATTTCACCTTGAAGAGGGTCCTCTTATGTCCATCATATGTCAGTTATGGAATGATAAGCCAGTTACAAGTGTTTTTATTGCACCCAACAGAAACAGCAACATGTACACATCATTAAGAGTATTTTAATTCATTAAAAATACTTTAAAGCAAGATAGAGCAATACATTGTTTTTGTGAATTAAGACAGGGTTGTGTAGGTTAAATGATCCAAATCTAGAGTTCGTAGCTGAAAGTTAAGGTTCCCAAAAACAGCCCCAAAGGTCAAAATTGAGGCATATGACCTCATCTTTCGGCCTGTTTTGGCAAGTGAGAAACGGGCCATTAAATCGCAGTGAAAGGTTGGAAGTGCCTGATTTTTGCATAAATCAGTCGCCTGTGATAAGCTGATGCAGGATCTAAAGCGAGATATCTGTAGACCCTTGGGAAAGCTAACTTCCGGTAGCAGCATGCTAACGACTTGAATCCAATTTCACCTTGAAGAGGGTCCTCTTATGTCCATCATATGTCAGTTATGGAATGATAAGCCAGTTACAAGTGTTTTTATTGCACCCAACAGAAACAGCAACATGTACACATCATTAAGAGTCTTTTAATTCATTAAAAATACTTTAAAGCAAGATAGAGCAATACATTGTTTTTGTGAATTAAGAGAGGGTTGTGTAGGTTAAATGATCCAAATCTAGAGGTCGTAGCTGCAAGTTAAGGTTCCCAAAAACAGCCCCAAAGGTCATAATTGAGGCATATGAACTCATTTTTCGGCCTGTTTTGGCAAGTGAGAAACGGGCCATTAAATCGCAGTGAAAGGTTGGAAGTGCCTGCTTTTTGCATAAATCAGTCGCCTGTGATAAGCTGATGCAGGATCTAAAGCGAGATATCTGTAGACCCTTGGGAAAGCTAACTTCCGGTAGCAGCATGCTAACGACTTGAATCCAATTTCACCTTGAAGAGGGTCCTCTTATGTCCATCATATGTCAATTATGGAATGATAAGCCAGTTACAAGTGTTTTTATTGCACCCAACAGAAACAGCAACATGTACACATCATTAAGAGTCTTTTAATTCATTAAAAATACTTTAAAGCAAGATAGAGCAATACATTGTTTTTGTGAATTAAGAGAGGGTTGTGTAGGTTAAATGATCCAAATCTAGAGGTCGTAGCTGCAAGTTAAGGTTCCCAAAAACAGCCCCAAAGGTCATAATTGAGGCATATGAACTCATTTTTCGGCCTGTTTTGGCAAGTGAGAAACGGGCCATTAAATCGCAGTGAAAGGTTGGAAGTGCCTGATTTTTGCATAAATCAGTCGCCTGTGATAAGCTGATGCAGGATCTAAAGCGAGATATCTGTAGACCCTTGGGAAAGCTAACTTCCGGTAGCAGCATGCTAACGACTTGAATCCAATTTCACCTTGAAGAGGGTCCTCTTATGTCCATCATATGTCAATTATGGAATGATAAGCCAGTTACAAGTGTTTTTATTGCACCCAACAGAAACAGCAACATGTACACATCATTAAGAGTCTTTTAATTCATTAAAAATACTTTAAAGCAAGATAGAGCAATACATTGTTTTTGTGAATTAAGAGAGGGTTGTGTAGGTTAAATGATCCAAATCTAGAGGTCGTAGCTGCAAGTTAAGGTTCCCAAAAACAGCCCCAAAGGTCATAATTGAGGCATATGAACTCATTTTTCGGCCTGTTTTGGCAAGTGAGAAACGGGCCATTAAATCGCAGTGAAAGGTTGGAAGTGCCTGATTTTTGCATAAATCAGTCGCCTGTGATAAGCTGATGCAGGATCTAAAGCGAGATATCTGTAGACCCTTGGGAAAGCTAACTTCCGGTAGCAGCATGCTAACGACTTGAATCCAATTTCACCTTGAAGAGGGTCCTCTTATGTCCATCATATGTCAATTATGGAATGATAAGCCAGTTACAAGTGTTTTTATTGCACCCAACAGAAACAGCAACATGTACACATCATTAAGATTCTTTTAATTCATTAAAAATACTTTAAAGCAAGATAGAGGAATAGATTGTTTTTGTGAATGAAGAGAGGGTCGTGTAGGTTAAATAATCCAAATCTAGAGGTCGTAGCTGCAAGTTAAGGTTCCCAAAAACAGCCCCAAAGGTCAAAATTGAGTCATATGACATCATCTTTTGGCCTGTTTTGGCAAGTGAGAAACGGGCCATTAAATCGTAGTGAAAGGTTGGAACTGCCTGATTTTTGCATAAATCAGTCGTCTGTGATAAGGTGATGCAGGAGCTAAAGCGAGATATCTGTAGACCCTTGGGAAAGCTAACTTCCGGTAGCAGCATGCTAACGACTTGAATTCAATTGAACCTTGAAGAGGGTCCTGTATTGTCCATCATATGTGAATTTCATCAAAGAAGGCCATTTACAAGTGTTTCAAAATTGACCAATATTAAAAAGTGGTCAAAATCCAGATTTTACCAGTCTTTTCTCAATATTTTTATACTTTAAAAAGGGGTAGGGTTTTAAATCCTTTTCTGCTTCAAAGAGGGCCTCGTCACCATTACACACCTATAATCTGGGCCTCATAGCTGGAAGTTAAGGTCCCCAAAAACACCCACAAAGGGCTTAATTGGGCTTAATTGGGGCCTTATTCGCTTATTTTTTGCCATATGCAAGAATGGCCATAACTTATCAAATATGGGTCCTAGAACCCCCAGATTATGCACACACATTGTGGACAAGGCCTACAATAAGACCACGTGAAAAAAAATCCCTCTAGATTATCTAGAACTGATTTTTGCCTGTATCAAACTCAGACTTCAGCATGGGGTACACGTCCCTAAGCTGTACACCCTGTCGTACTCTTGATGAGATCAGACCAATTTTTACTTCTGAATATGTCAGAGCCCTGCTTTTTTAATATGTTGTAGACAGGCCCCAATGAGGCACATTCAAGTTGGATGGGACTCCCTAGCACTTAGCATGCCTGCGCGGGAAGAGGGTCAGTTGGCCTACATTTGAATGGGGCATTTTGAAGGATAAAATGAATGGAAAGTGATTACCCAAACGGCCATCCTTCAACTTGTCATAACTTCTCACAACATGGTTGAATTTGATGGGCGATTGCATGACAACATTCCCCTTGATGACGTGAATGTGAAAATGGTGCAATAGAACCTGCAGACCCTCTGGAAAGCTATCTTCTGTTAGCAACGTGCTAATGCTACAAAACCAATCAATCCCAGTAGAGTGTTCAATTTTGTCCAAGAATTGTCAATTACATGTCAAAAATGTCATTTATTTGTGTTTTTAGGGGCCGGAATAAATCTCCCGCCGAAACCAAAGAGTGAAAACTGACCTTTGTTCTCAATCCGAAATGGCCCAAATTCCCATAGAAAGCAATGGGCTAGGACCATGAAAATTGAACCGTCAGTCGACCTTTGGCCAATGACCATGTGGTATGAAAATCAAGGGGAAATTACAAACACTTTTCCCATAGTGAATAATGGATTTCTCACCGAACTCGGCCCAAATTCCCATAGAAAGCAATGAGCTAGGACCCTGAAAATTGAACCGTCAGTCGACCTTTGGCCAATGACCATGTGGTATGAAAATCAAGGGGAAATTCCAAACACTTTTCCCATAGTGAATTATGGATTTCTCACCGAACTCGGCCCAAATTCCCATAGAAAGCAATGGGCTAGGACCCTGAAAATTGAACGGTCAGTCGACCTTTGGCCAATGACCATGTGGTATGAAAATCAAGGGGAAATTCCAAAGACTTTTCCCATAGTGAATTATGGATTTCTCACCGAACTCGGCCCAAATTCCCATAGAAGGCAATTGGCTAGGACCCTGAAAGTTTATCAGTCAGTCGACCTTTGGCCAATGACCATGTGGTATGAAAATCAAGGGGAAATTCCATACGCTTTCTGCGATGGTACACTTTCTGCTATGGTAAACTCCGTACACGTAGAAATTACGGCCTTTTGACTCAATTCTGCCTAAAGACACCTAGAAAACAATGGGCTAGGAGGCTGAAATTTTCAGATTAAGTCAACCTCTGCCCCAAGATGAAATGGTGTGAATATCAATGGGAAATTGTGTACAGTTTTCCCATAGTGATTCATGGCATTTTGCATTTATTTGGCTTAAATAGACGTTCAGTTAATACACCTAGAAAGCAATGGGCTAGCACGCTGAAATTTTCACAGTCAGTCGGCCCTTGGCCACAAACCACGTGGTATGAAAATCAATAGGAAATTCCGTACACTTTTCCCGTAGTAATGTATGGCATTTTTCTTAATTTTAAAGTTATTTGGCCTAATTACCCCATAAAACAATGGGCTAGGACCCTGACATTTTCACAGTCATTCCATCTTTGCCCCATCGTTAAATGGTATGAAACTCAATGGGACATTCCAAACACTTTTCCCATAGTGAACTATGGATGTCTCTACCCAGATGACACTTATGTTCCGACATGGCCTTCAACAGTCTTTTCTCTCAAAATGTCCACTTTAATTCAAAGTAGAGATTTGATTCCTTTTCTCCTTCAAAGAGGGGCTCGTCACCATTACACACCTATAATCTGGGCCTCGTAGCTGCAAGTTAAGGTCCCCAAAAACAGCCCCAAAGGTCAAAATTGAGGCATATGACCTCATCTTTCGGCCTGTTTTGGCAAGTGAGAAACGGGCCATTAAATCGCAGTGAAAGGATGGAAGTGCCTGATTTTTGCATAAATCAGTCGCCTGTGATAAGCTGATGCAGGATCTAAAGCAAGATATCTGTAGACCCTTGGGAAAGCTAACTTCCGGTAGCAGCATGCTAACGGCTTGAATCCAATTTCACCTTGAAGAGGGTCCTCTTATGTCCATCATATGGCAATTATGGAATGATAAGCCAGTTACAAGTGTTTGTATTGCACCCAACAGAAACAGCAACATGTACACATCATTAAGAGTCTTTTAATTCATTAAAAATACTTTAAAGCAAGATAGAGGAATAGATTGTTTTTGTGAATGAAGAGAGGGTCGTGTAGGTTAAATGATCCAAATCTAGAGGTCGTAGCTGCAAGTTAAGGTTCCCAAAAACAGCCCCAAAGGTCAAAATTGAGGCATATGACCTCATCTTTCGGCCTGTTTTGGCAAGTGAGAAACGGGCCATTAAATCGTAGTGAAAGGTTGGAACTGCCTGATTTTTGCATAAATCAGTCGTCTGTGATAAGGTGATGCAGGATCTAAAGCGAGATATCTGTAGACCCTTGGGAAAGCTAACTTCCGGTAGCAGCATGCTAACGACTTGAATTCAATTGAACCTTGAAGAGGGTCCTGTATTGTCCATCATATGTGAATTTCATCAAAGAAGGCCATTTACAAGTGCTTCAAAATTGACCAATATTAAAAAGTGGTCAAAATCCAGATTTTACCAGTCTTTTCTCAATATTTTTATACTTTAAAAAGGGGTAGGGTTTTAAATCCTTTTCTGCTTCAAAGAGGGCCTCGTCACCATTACACACCTATAATCTGGGCCTCATAGCTGGAAGTTAAGGTCCCCAAAAACACCCACAAAGGGCTTAATTGGGCTTAATTGGGGCCTTATTCGCTTATTTTTTGCCATATGCAAGAATGGCCATAACTTCTCAAATATGGGTCCTAGAACCCCCAGATTATGCACACACATTGTGGACAAGGCCTACAATAAGACCACGTGAAAAAAATCCCTCTAGATTATCTAGAACTGATTTTTGCCTGTATCAAACTCAGACTTCAGCATGGGGTACACGTCCCTAAGCTGTACACCCTGTCGTACTCTTGATGAGATCAGACC
>NW_027635177.1:725000-735000 GCF_949748355.1 Melanostigma gelatinosum | reverse complement strand
CCGGGCATAGAGTCGAACCCGCTGGCCGGAGGAACCTACCGCCCGAAACTGGCGAAGCGCCGGTCGGCGGAGGCCCTCTGATGGCGGGTCAGGTTTGCCGTTCGGTCAAGCCAATCCAACACTCTGGTTCACATCCGTCAATCCAATACTCTGGTAATTTCCAGAAAACCCAATACTCTGGTTATTTTTCGTCAATCCAATACTCTGGTAATTTCCAGAAAACCCAATACTCTGGTTATTTTTCGTCAATCCAATACTCTGACAAATTCTTGAAAATGTTACTCAGGAGAACCAGACACACACCCAGGTGTGCTGCCGACCAGGCCCAGTGAAGGCTGACCTTGGTCGGATGTCCTCGGCTCGACCTCTCCTTGAATTTCTCTGGACGGCCTTTTTCTGAAAACTGAGTTTCTGTAATCGTGCGCCAGGTGATTTGGTCACCACCTCTGAGAATGGTCAAAAACGGGAGATGGGGGAGAAGCGCTGATCCTGTCTGCGCTTGCTGCTGAGGTGCCTTGGTGACCCCCTCTGAGAATGGTCAAAAACGGGAGATGGGGGAGAAGCGCCGATCCTGTCTGCGCATCATGCTGCTCGAGGTGCCTTGGTCACCACCTCTGAGAATGGTCAAAAACGGGAGATGGGGGAGAAGCGCCGATCCTGTCTGCGCTTGCTGCTGAGGTGCCTTGGTCACCACCTCTGAGAATGGTCAAAAACGGGAGATGGGGGAGAAGCGCCGATCCTGTCTGCGCTTGCTGCTGAGGTGCCTTGGTGACCCCCTCTGAGAATGGTCAAAAACGGGAGATGGGGGAGAAGCGCCGATCCTGTCTGCGCTTGCTGCTGAGGTGCCTTGGTGACCCCCTCTGAGAATGGTCAAAAACGGGAGATGGGGGAGAAGCGCCGATCCTGTCTGCGCTTGCTGCTGAGGTGCCTTGGTGACCCCCTCTGAGAATGGTCAAAAACGGGAGATGGGGGAGAAGCGCCGATCCTGTCTGCGCTTGCTGCTGAGGTGCCTTGGTGACCCCCTCTGAGAATGGTCAAAAACGGGAGATGGGGGAGAAGCGCCGATCCTGTCTGCGCTTGCTGCTGAGGTGCCTTGGTGACCCCCTCTGAGAATGGTCAAAAACGGGAGATGGGGGAGAAGCGCCGATCCTGTCTGCGCTTGCTGCTGAGGTGCCTTGGTGACCCCCTCTGAGAATGGTCAAAAACGGGAGATGGGGGAGAAGCGCCGATCCTGTCTGCGCTTGCTGCTCGAGGTGCCTTGGTGACCCCCTATGTAAATGGAAAAAAAAACGGGAGAGGGGACAGGCACTGACAGCTTCGGCGCTTGCTGACCGAGCAGGTGCCTTGCTGGGCTAACGATAGAAATTGACAGACAAATAAACAGACACCCACAGCCCAAGTTGCACGCGGTCAAAGTCGCACATGTCGATCCGATTTGCAGTCTCCTTGGAGCGGCTGAGACACTTCCATCGCTGCCTTTAAGACAAAACTTACAGCACCTGGTATTCCCAGGCAGTCTCCCATTCAAGTACTAACCAGGCCCGGCTGTGCTTAGCTTCCGAGATCAGACGAGATCGGGCGCATCAGAGAGGTATGGCCGTAAGCCGTAGGGTTAGTGCATGTCACCCAGACAAGGGGCACATTTCCTGGGCAAAGTACCTGCACAACACCTCCCTGGAACACTATGCACCCTCCTGCAGCTCATCTCCCCCGAATATGTGGGCTTAAAGCAGGCTGAAAAGCAAGTGATATTGCGGTAGTAACACCCAGAACATAGTACCCCAGGAAAGAGGCTTCATGCCTGGGGAAATTACCTCCAGCATGCACCCCAGGAAAGAGGCTTCATGCCTGGGTAAAGCACCTCCAGCATGCACCCCAGGAAAGAGGCTGCATTCCTGGGTAAAGCACCTCCAGCATGCCTCCCTGGAACACTATGCACCCTCCTGCATCTCATCTCCCCCCCAATATGTGGGCTTAAAGCAGGCTGAAAAGCAAGTGATATTGAGGTAGTAACACCCAGAACATGGTACCCCAGAAAAGAGGCTTCATGCCTGGGGAAATTACCTCCAGCATGCACCCCAGGAAAGAGGCTTCATGCCTGGGTAAAGCACATCCAGCAACACCCAGAACATGGTACCCCAGGAAAGAGGCTGCATGCCTGGGTAAAGCACCTCCAGCATGCCTCCCTGGAACACTCTGCACCCTCCTGCATCTCATCTCCCCCCCCCCCAATATGTGGGCTTAAAGCAGGCTGAAAAGCAAGTGATATTGCGGTAGTAACACCCAGAACATGGTACCCCAGAAAAGAGGCTGCATTCCTGGCTAAAGCACCTCCAGCATGCCTCCCTGGAACACTCTGCACCCTCCTGCAGCTCATCTCCCCCCAATATGTGGGCTTAAAGCAGGCTGAAAAGCAAGTGATATTGAGGTAGTCACACCCAGAACATGGTACCCCAGAAAAGAGGCTGCATTCCTGGCTAAAGCACCTCCAGCATGCCTCCCTGGAACACTCTGCACCCTCCTGCATCTCATCTCCCCCCCAATATGTGGGCTTAAAGCAGGCTGAAAAGCAAGTGATATTGAGGTAGTAACACCCAGAACATGGTACCCCAGAAAAGAGGCTGCATTCCTGGGTAAAGCACGTCCAGCATGCACCCCAGGAAAGAGGATTCATGCCTGGGTAAAGCACATCCAGCATGCACCCCAGGAAAGAGGCTGCATTCCTGGCTAAAGCACCTCCAGCATGCCTCCCTGGAACACTCTGCACCCTCCTGCAGCTCATCTCCCCCCAATATGTGGGCTTAAAGCAGGCTGAAAAGAAAGTGATATTGAGGTAGTCACACCCAGAACATGGTACCCCAGAAAAGAGGCTGCATTCCTGGCTAAAGCACCTCCACAACGCCACCCTGGACCTCCCTGCACCACCCTGCACCACCCTCCATCTCCTCCCAATATGTGTGCTTAAAGCAGGCTGAAGCGCGGGTAAACCGCGGGAGTAACTATGACTCTCTTAAGGTAGATTACCTGCACAACACCTCCCTGGAACACTAAGCACCCTCCTGCAGCTCATCTCCCCCGAATATGTGGGCTTAAAACAGGCTGATAAGCAAGTGATATTGAGGTAGTAACACCCAGAACATGTTACCCCAGGAAAGAGGCTTCATGCCTGGGGAAAGCACCTCCAGCATGCACCCCAGGAAAGAGGCTGCATGCCTGGGTGAAGCACATCCAGCATGCCTCCAGAACATGGTACCCCAGGAAAGGGGCTGCATTCCTGGGTAAAGCACCTCCAGCATGCCTCCCTGGAACACTCTGCACCCTCCTGCAGCTCATCTCCCCCCAATATGTGGGCTTAAAGCAGGCTGAAAAGCAAGTGATAATGAGGTCGTAACACCCAGAACATGTTACCCCAGGAAAGAGGCTTCATTCCTGGGTAAAGCACCTCCACAACGCCACCCTGGACCTCCCTGCACCACCCTGCACCACCCTCCATCTCCTCCCAATATGTGTGCTTAAAGCAGGCTGAAGCGCGGGTAAACGGCGGGAGTAACTAGGACTCTCTTAAGGTAGAGTACCTGCACAACACCTCCCTGGAACACTAAGCACCCTCATGCAGCTCATCTCCCCCGAATATGTGGGCTTAAAACAGGCTGAAAAGCAAGTGATATTGAGGTAGTAACACCCAGAACATGTTACCCCAGGAAAGAGGCTTCATTCCTGGGTAAAGCACCTCCAGCATGCCTCCCTGGAACACTCTGCACCCTCCTGCAGCTCATCTCCCCCCAATATGTGGCCTTAAAGCAGGCTGAAAAGCAAGTGATATTGAGGTAGTCACACCCAGAACATGGTACCCCAGAAAAGAGGCTGCATTCCTGGCTAAAGCACCTCCAGCATGCCTCCCTGGAACACTCTGCACCCTCCTGCAGCTCATCTCCCCCCAATATGTGGCCTTAAAGCAGGCTGAAAAGCAAGTGATATTGAGGTAGTCACACCCAGAACATGGTACCCCAGAAAAGAGGCTGCATTCCTGGCTAAAGCACCTCCAGCATGCCTCCCTGGAACACTCTGCACCCTCCTGCAGCTCATCTCCCCCCAATATGTGGGCTTAAAGCAGGCTGAAAAGAAAGTGATATTGAGGTAGTCACACCCAGAACATGGTACCCCAGAAAAGAGGCTGCATTCCTGGCTAAAGCACCTCCAGCATGCCTCCCTGGAACACTCTGCACCCTCCTGCATCTCATCTCTCCCCCAATATGTGGGCTTAAAGCAGGCTGAAAAGCAAGTGATATTGAGGTAGTAACACCCAGAACATGGTACCCCAGGAAAGAGGCTTCATGCCTGGGTAAAGCACCTCCAGCATGCCTCCCTGGAACACTCTGCACCCTCCTGCAGCTCATCTCTCCCCCAATATGTGGGCTTAAAGCAGGCTGAAAAGCAAGTGATATTGAGGTAGTAACACCCAGAACATGGTACCCCAGGAAAGAGGCTTCATGCCTGGGTAAAGCACCTCCAGCATGCCTCCCTGGAACACTATGCACCCTCCTGCAGCTCATCTCCCCCGAATATGTGGGCTTAAAACAGGCTGATAAGCAAGTGATATTGAGGTAGTAACACCCAGAACATGTTACCCCAGGAAAGAGGCTTCATTCCTGGGTAAAGCACCTCCAGCATGCCTCCCTGGAACACTATGCACCCTCCTGCATCTCATCTCCCCCCCAATATGTGGGCTTAAAGCAGGCTGAAAAGCAAGTGATATTGAGGTAGTAACACCCAGAACATGGTACCCCAGAAAAGAGGCTTCATGCCTGGGGAAATTACCTCCAGCATGCACCCCAGGAAAGAGGCTTCATGCCTGGGTAAAGCACATCCAGCAACACCCAGAACATGGTACCCCAGGAAAGAGGCTGCATGCCTGGGTAAAGCACCTCCAGCATGCCTCCCTGGAACACTCTGCACCCTCCTGCATCTCATCTCCCCCCCCCCCAATATGTGGGCTTAAAGCAGGCTGAAAAGCAAGTGATATTGCGGTAGTAACACCCAGAACATGGTACCCCAGAAAAGAGGCTGCATTCCTGGCTAAAGCACCTCCAGCATGCCTCCCTGGAACACTCTGCACCCTCCTGCAGCTCATCTCCCCCCAATATGTGGGCTTAAAGCAGGCTGAAAAGCAAGTGATATTGAGGTAGTCACACCCAGAACATGGTACCCCAGAAAAGAGGCTGCATTCCTGGCTAAAGCACCTCCAGCATGCCTCCCTGGAACACTCTGCACCCTCCTGCATCTCATCTCCCCCCCAATATGTGGGCTTAAAGCAGGCTGAAAAGCAAGTGATATTGAGGTAGTAACACCCAGAACATGGTACCCCAGAAAAGAGGCTGCATTCCTGGGTAAAGCACGTCCAGCATGCACCCCAGGAAAGAGGATTCATGCCTGGGTAAAGCACATCCAGCATGCACCCCAGGAAAGAGGCTGCATTCCTGGCTAAAGCACCTCCAGCATGCCTCCCTGGAACACTCTGCACCCTCCTGCAGCTCATCTCCCCCCAATATGTGGGCTTAAAGCAGGCTGAAAAGAAAGTGATATTGAGGTAGTCACACCCAGAACATGGTACCCCAGAAAAGAGGCTGCATTCCTGGCTAAAGCACCTCCACAACGCCACCCTGGACCTCCCTGCACCACCCTGCACCACCCTCCATCTCCTCCCAATATGTGTGCTTAAAGCAGGCTGAAGCGCGGGTAAACCGCGGGAGTAACTATGACTCTCTTAAGGTAGATTACCTGCACAACACCTCCCTGGAACACTAAGCACCCTCCTGCAGCTCATCTCCCCCGAATATGTGGGCTTAAAACAGGCTGATAAGCAAGTGATATTGAGGTAGTAACACCCAGAACATGTTACCCCAGGAAAGAGGCTTCATGCCTGGGGAAAGCACCTCCAGCATGCACCCCAGGAAAGAGGCTGCATGCCTGGGTGAAGCACATCCAGCATGCCTCCAGAACATGGTACCCCAGGAAAGGGGCTGCATTCCTGGGTAAAGCACCTCCAGCATGCCTCCCTGGAACACTCTGCACCCTCCTGCAGCTCATCTCCCCCCAATATGTGGGCTTAAAGCAGGCTGAAAAGCAAGTGATAATGAGGTCGTAACACCCAGAACATGTTACCCCAGGAAAGAGGCTTCATTCCTGGGTAAAGCACCTCCACAACGCCACCCTGGACCTCCCTGCACCACCCTGCACCACCCTCCATCTCCTCCCAATATGTGTGCTTAAAGCAGGCTGAAGCGCGGGTAAACGGCGGGAGTAACTAGGACTCTCTTAAGGTAGAGTACCTGCACAACACCTCCCTGGAACACTAAGCACCCTCATGCAGCTCATCTCCCCCGAATATGTGGGCTTAAAACAGGCTGAAAAGCAAGTGATATTGAGGTAGTAACACCCAGAACATGTTACCCCAGGAAAGAGGCTTCATTCCTGGGTAAAGCACCTCCAGCATGCCTCCCTGGAACACTCTGCACCCTCCTGCAGCTCATCTCCCCCCAATATGTGGCCTTAAAGCAGGCTGAAAAGCAAGTGATATTGAGGTAGTCACACCCAGAACATGGTACCCCAGAAAAGAGGCTGCATTCCTGGCTAAAGCACCTCCAGCATGCCTCCCTGGAACACTCTGCACCCTCCTGCAGCTCATCTCCCCCCAATATGTGGCCTTAAAGCAGGCTGAAAAGCAAGTGATATTGAGGTAGTCACACCCAGAACATGGTACCCCAGAAAAGAGGCTGCATTCCTGGCTAAAGCACCTCCAGCATGCCTCCCTGGAACACTCTGCACCCTCCTGCAGCTCATCTCCCCCCAATATGTGGGCTTAAAGCAGGCTGAAAAGAAAGTGATATTGAGGTAGTCACACCCAGAACATGGTACCCCAGAAAAGAGGCTGCATTCCTGGCTAAAGCACCTCCAGCATGCCTCCCTGGAACACTCTGCACCCTCCTGCATCTCATCTCTCCCCCAATATGTGGGCTTAAAGCAGGCTGAAAAGCAAGTGATATTGAGGTAGTAACACCCAGAACATGGTACCCCAGGAAAGAGGCTTCATGCCTGGGTAAAGCACCTCCAGCATGCCTCCCTGGAACACTCTGCACCCTCCTGCAGCTCATCTCTCCCCCAATATGTGGGCTTAAAGCAGGCTGAAAAGCAAGTGATATTGAGGTAGTAACACCCAGAACATGGTACCCCAGGAAAGAGGCTTCATGCCTGGGTAAAGCACCTCCAGCATGCCTCCCTGGAACACTATGCACCCTCCTGCAGCTCATCTCCCCCGAATATGTGGGCTTAAAACAGGCTGATAAGCAAGTGATATTGAGGTAGTAACACCCAGAACATGTTACCCCAGGAAAGAGGCTTCATGCCTGGGGAAAGCACCTCCAGCATGCCTCCCTGGAACACTCTGCACCCTCCTGCATCTCATCTCCCCCCCAATATGTGGGCTTAAAGCAGGCTGAAAAGAAAGTGATATTGAGGTAGTCACACCCAGAACATGGTACCCCAGAAAAGAGGCTGCATTCCTGGCTAAAGCACCTCCACAACGCCACCCTGGACCTCCCTGCACCACCCTGCACCACCCTCCATCTCCTCCCAATATGTGTGCTTAAAGCAGGCTGAAGCGCGGGTAAACGGCGGGAGTAACTAGGACTCTCTTAAGGTAGAGTACCTGCACAACACCTCCCTGGAACACTAAGCACCCTCATGCAGCTCATCTCCCCCGAATATGTGGGCTTAAAACAGGCTGAAAAGCAAGTGATATTGAGGTAGTAACACCCAGAACATGTTACCCCAGGAAAGAGGCTTCATTCCTGGGTAAAGCACCTCCACAACGCCACCCTGGACCTCCCTGCACCACCCTCCATCTCCCCCCAATATGTGTGCTTAAAGCAGGCTGAAAAACAGGTAATAAGGGGTAATAACACCAACAACCTGTTACCCCACCAAACAGGCTTCATTCCTGGGTAAAGCACCTCCACAACGCCACCCTGGACCTCCCTGCACCACCCTGCATCTCCCCCCAATATGTGCGCTTAAAGCAGGCTGAAGCGCGGGTAAAAGGCGGGAGTAACTAGGACTCTCTTAAGGTAGAGTACCTGCACAACACCTCCCTGGAACACTATGCACTCTCCTGCAGCGCATCTCCCCCCAATATGTGGACTTAAAACAGGCTGAAAAGCAAGTGATATTGAGGTCGTAACACCCAGAACATGTTACCCCAGGAAAGAGGCTTCATGCCTGGGTAAAGCACCTCCACAACGCCTCCCTGGACCTCCCTGGACCACCCTGCACCACCCTCCATCTCCCCCCAATATGTGTGCTTAAAGCAGGCTGAAGCGCGGGTAAACCGCGGGAGTAACTATGACTCTCTTAAGGTAGAGTACCTGCACAACACCTCCCTGGAACACTATGCACCCTCCTGCAGCTCATCTCCCCCGAATATGTGGGCTTAAAACAGGCTGATAAGCAAGTGATATTGAGGTAGTAACACCCAGAACATGTTACCCCAGGAAAGAGGCTTCATGCCTGGGTAAAGCACCTCCACAACGCCACCCTGCACCACCCTGCACCACCCTCCATCTCCCCCCAATATGTGCGCTTAAAGCAGGCTGAAGCGCGGGTAAACCGCGGGAGTAACTAGGACTCTCTTAAGGTAGAGTACCTGCACAACACCTCCCTGGAACACTATGCACCCTCCTGCTGCTCATCTCCCCCGAATATGTGGGCTTTAAACAGGCTGAAAACCAAGTGATATTGAGGTCGTAACACCAAAAACCTGTTACCCCACCAAACAGGCTTCATTCCTGGGTAAAGCACCTCCACAACGCCACCCTGGACCTCCCTGCACCACCCTGCACCACCCTCCATCTCCCCCAAATATGTGTGCTTAAAGCAGGCTGAAAAACAGGTAATAACGGGTAATAACACCAAAAACCTGTTACCCCACCAAACAGGCTTCATTCCTGGGTAAAGCACCGACAGACCGCCTCCCTGGACCTCCCTGGACCAGCCTGGACCACCCTGCATATCCCCCCAAAATATGGGCCCAAAGCAGGCTGGAAATACCTCACACACACCCCCCCCATCAACACCCCCCACACACCCGCCCACCATGCACCAAAACCCCGCAGAGACACCTCCGCAACATACCCCTGTAACCCCGCGCACCACGAGGTCCCGGGCCCCGAAACTTAAGCCCCTTCCCTGGGTTAAAACCCTCCATCAGCGCCCCCAGAGTTTCGGGGTTCTGGTATTCCAAATTTGGTTTCGTGGTCCTGGTAATCCAACTTCATTTTATATCGTTTTTTTTCTAAGTCTTTTCCAACTTTAACTTTTTTTTTTCGTGGTCCTGGTAATGCCACAGACTACCAGAGATCCAGGGGGAGTCACGCACCATCTCTGGCCCACGCCAGAGCCCCAACATCGGCCTCATTCATCACAGATGGAGCCTGGATGATATCAAGTTTCTCGTTTTTTTTCTAAGTATTTTCCAACTTTAACTTTTTATTTTCGTGGTCCTGGTAATGCCACAGACTACCAGAGATCCAGGGGGAGTCACGCACCATCTCTGGCCCACGCCAGAGCACCAACATCGGCCTCATTCATCACAGATGGAGCCTGGATGAAATCAAGTTTCTCGTTTTTTTTCTAAGTCTTTTCCAACTTTAACTTTTTTTTTTCGCGGTCCTGGTAATGACACAGACTACCAGAGATCCAGGGGGAGTCACGCACCATCTCTGGCCCACGCCAGAGCACCAACATCGGCCTCATTCATCACAGATGGAGCCTGGATGATATCAAGTTTATCGTTTTTTTTCTAAGTCTTTTCCAACTTTAACTTTTTATTTTCGTGGTCCTGGTAATGACACAGACTACCAGAGATCCAGGGGGAGTCACGCACCATCTCTGGCCCACGCCAGAGCACCAACACCGGCCTCATTCATCACAGATGGAGCCTGGATGA
>NW_027635177.1:697500-720000 GCF_949748355.1 Melanostigma gelatinosum | reverse complement strand
ATCTCAGGCAAAGAGGCAATTTCATTGAATTTGCCCAACAATTAAAGTCATCCGATTTGCTTGAAACTTTGCACACCTGTTTGGCTGTTCCCAGGTATGCCCCCTCATAAGTGTCAACCTCCTAGCCCAGAGCCTACTCCAGATATTGTTTGGGAGGTCTGGGAACAGAAGGGCCGATCGGGTTGGGATTTTTGGACTAAACGAGACCCCAGTCAAATGTAGGTGGAACGTCCCTTTCTGAGTCAGAAGGATAAGCTCCCAAATGGCACTAATTGTGGGACATGCGGCCTACATGAGAGCCCCATCAAATGTAGTCGGGACGGCCCTTTTACAAAGACAAATACCCATATAACTGGAAAAGTGTCATTCCAACTACATTTGATGGGGCTCTCGTTTATGCCAAAAATCCCAACCCGAATGGCACTAATGGTCCCGGGGTTCCCCAAAGCCTGTAGGGACACTTTATGCCATTCAGGCTTGGATTTGTGGGACATGCAGCCTACATGAGAGCCCTATCATATGTAGTCGGGGCGGCCCTTTTTTGTCACCATATATGGTGCAATTCGATCTAAATGTGCTACAGCCACCAGATTTGGTACACAGGGTCTGTGGCTTCATATGAACACACACACCAAGTTTGGTGGGGCTAGCCCCTCAAATTGTGAAATTTTGGTATCTCAGGCAAACTGAGGCAATGTCATTGAATTTGCCCAAAAATCAAAGTCATCCGATTTGGTTGAAAGTTTGCACACCTGTTTGGCTGTTCCCAGGTATGCCCCCTCATAAGTGTCAACCTCCTAGCCCAGAGCCTACTCCAGATATTGTTTGGGAGGTCTGGGAACAGAAGGGCCGATCGGGTTGGGATTTTTGGACTAAACGAGACCCCAGTCAAATGTAGGTGGAACGTCCCTTTCTGAGTCAGAAGGATAAGCTCCCAAATGGCACTAATTGAGGGACATGCGGCCTACATGAGAGCCCCATCAAATGTAGTCGGGACGGCCCTTTTACAAAGACAAATACCCATATAACTGGAAAAGTGTCATTCCAACTACATTTGATGGGGCTCTCGTTTATGCCAAAAATCCCAACCCGAATGGCACTAATGGTCCCGGGGTTCCCCAAAGCCTGTAGGGACACGTTATGCCATTCGGGCTTGGATATGTGGGACATGCAGCCTACATGAGAGCCCTATCATATGTAGTCGGGACGGCCCTTTTACAAAGACAAATACCCTTATAACTGGAAAAGTGTCATTCCAACTACATTTGATGGGGCTCTCGTTTATGCCAAAAATCCCAACCCAAGTGGCACTTATCGTCCCGGGCGTCCCCAAAGCCTGTAGGGACACTTTATGCCATTCGGGCTTGGATTTGTGGGACATGCAGCCTACATGAGAGCCCTATCATATGTAGTCGGGACGGCCCTTTTTTGTCACCATATATGGTGCAATTGGATCTAAATGTGCTACAGCCACCAGATTTGGTACACAGGGTCTGTGGCTTCATATGAACACACACACCAAGTTTGGTGGGGCTAGCCCCTCAAATTGTGAAATTTTGGTATCTCAGGCAAACTGAGGCAATGTCATTGAATTTGCCCAAAAATCAAAGTCATCCGATTTGGTTGAAAGTTTGCACACCTGTTTGGCTGTTCCCAGGTATGCCCCCTCATAAGTGTCAACCTCCTAGCCCAGAGCCTACTCCAGATATTGTTTGGGAGGTCTGGGAACAGAAGGGCCGATCGGGTTGGGATTTTTGGACTAAACGAGACCCCAGTCAAATGTAGGTGGAACGTCCCTTTCTGAGTTCTAAGGATAAGCTCCCAAATGGCACTAATTGTGGGACATGCGGCCTACATGAGAGCTCCATCAAATGTAGTCGGAATGGCCCTTTTACAAAGACAAATACCCTTATATCTGGAAAAGTGTCATTCCGACTACATTTGATGGGGCTCTCGTTTATGCCAAAACTCCCAACCCAATTGGCACTTATCGTCCCCGGTGTCCCCAAAGCCTGTAGGGACACTTTATGCCATTCGGGCTTGGATTTGTGGGACATGCAGCCTACATGAGAGCCCTATCATATGTAGTCGGGACGGCCCTTTTTCGTCACCATATATGGTGCAATTGGATCTAAATGTGCTACAGCCACCAGATTTGGTACACAGGGTCTGTGGCTTCATATGAACACACACACCAAGCGTGGTGGGGCTAGCCCCTCAAATTGTGAAATGTTGGTGTCTCAGGCAAAGTGAGGCAATGTCATTGAATTTGCCCAAAAATTAAAGTCATCCGATTTGGTTGAAACTTTGCACACCTGTTTGGCTGTTCCCACGTATGCCCCCTCATACGTTTCAGCCTCCTAGCCCAGAGCCTACTCTAGATATTGTTTGGGACGTCTGGGAACAGAAGGGCCGATCGGGTTAGGATTTTTGGACTAAACGAGACCCCAGTCAAATGTAGGTGGAACGTCCCTTTCTGAGTTCTAAGGATAAGCTCCCAAATGACACTAATTGTGGGACATGCGGCCTACATGAGAGCTCCATCAAATGTAGTCGGAACGGCCCTTTTACAAAGACAAATACCCTTATATCTGGAAAAGTGTCATTCCGACTACATTTGATGGGGCTCTCGTTTATGCCAAAAATCCCAACCCTATTGGCACTTATCGTCCCGGTTGTCCCCAAAGCCTGTAGGGACACTTTATGCCATTCGGGCTTGGATTTGTGGGCCATTTGGCCTACAAAGGGACATTAGGGGAAATGTCCCCGGAATGGCAGAATAGGCCCCATGTCACCGGGGACACAAAGGGGCATTTGGGGGGCCGAATGGGTCAAATCGGGCCATTTGGGGGGACGAATCAGACCGAAAGGGACATTCGAGGGCCACCTCCGCAGACTTCAGGATTGACATTTTAAACTGCCATATCTCTTCAACCGTTCAATATCTCGCCCTCAAACGTAGATATCTTGGATCAGCGTTAAATTGTAGCGGAACAATATTTTTGGGACAAAAGTTGCCATTCAGGCAGTATGGTGTTGGGTGACATGAAATGTACTTGTGCAATTTGATCTAAATGTGCTACAGCCACCAAATTTGGTACACTGGGTCTGTGGCTTCATATGAACACACACACCAAGTATGGTGGGGCTAGCCCCTCAAATTGTGAAATTTGGTATCTCAGGCAAAGAGGCAATTTCATTGAATTTGCCCAACAATTAAAGTCATCCGATTTGCTTGAAACTTTGCACACCTGTTTGGCTGTTCCCAGGTATGCCCCCTCATAAGTGTCAACCTCCTAGCCCAGAGCCTACTGCAGATATTGTTTGGGAGGTCTGGGAACAGAAGGGCCGATCGGGTTGGGATTTTTGGACTAAACGAGACCCCAGTCAAATGTAGGTGGAACGTCCCTTTCTGAGTCAGAAGGATAAGCTCCCAAATGGCACTAATTGAGGGACATGCGGCCTACATGAGAGCCCCATCAAATGTAGTCGGGACGGCCCTTTTACAAAGACAAATACCCATATAACTGGAAAAGTGTCATTCCAACTACATTTGATGGGGCTCTCGTTTATGCCAAAAATCCCAACCCGAATGGCACTAATGGTCCCGGGGTTCCCCAAAGCCTGTAGGGACACTTTATGCCATTCGGGCTTGGATATGTGGGACATGCAGCCTACATGAGAGCCCTATCATATGTAGTCAGGACGGCCCTTTTACAAAGACAAATACCCTTATAACTGGAAAAGTGTCATTCCAACTACATTTGATGGGGCTCTCGTTTATGCCAAAAATCCCAACCCAAGTGGCACCTATCGTCCCGGGTGTCCCCAAAGCCTGTAGGGACACTTTATGCCATTCGGGCTTGGATTTGTGGGACATGCAGCCTACATGAGAGCCCTATCAAATGTAGTCGGGACGGCCCTTTTTCGTCACCAGATATGGTGCAATTAGATCTAAATGTGCTACAGCCACCAGATTTGGTACACAGGGCCTGTGGCTTCATATGAACACACACACCAAGTTTGGTGGGGCTAGCCCCTCAAATTGTGAAATTTTGGTATCTCAGGCAAACTGAGGCAATGTCATTGAATTTGCCCAAAAATCAAAGTCATCCGATTTGGTTGAAAGTTTGCACACCTGTTTGGCTGTTCCCAGGTATGCCCCCTCATAAGTGTCAACCTCCTAGCCCAGAGCCTACTCCAGATATTGTTTGGGAGGTCTGGGAACAGAAGGGCCGATCGGGTTGGGATTTTTGGACTAAACGAGACCCCACTCAATTGTAGGTGAAATGTCCCTTTCTGAGACATAAGGATAAGCTCCCAAATGGCACTAATTGAGGGACATCCGGCCTACATGAGAGCCCCATCAAATGTAGTCGGAACGGCCCTTTTACAAAGACAAAGTATCGAGGGTCCATACGCCGACTTTGAACACGTCTAACTTCGGCTGTGGGTGTCGGTTTATTTGTCTGTCAATTTCTTCCGTTAGCCCAGGTCAAGGCCGACAATTGGACATGCTTGTCCCGTCTGTGTGTTCTTTTTCCGCGGAGATATGGCCCCGTAAAACCCCGGAATTCCGGCCCTTTGCCGACCTCGTACGGCCGAACGCAGGCTCGCATCTCCGATCAACCTCCACAGCTGTGTAGAGGGCAACGAGACCTACAATTAGGTGTGACGGGCGAGACTGTGCGTGCTTGTTTCGCGGAGATATCGCGAAGAAGCAAAACAAAAATAAGTCAGAGTGTCGCCACCTCGAGCAGCACGAAGCGCTGAACCCGTCAGCGCTTCGCCACTCCCCCGATTTTGGTCATTTTCAGAGGTGGTAACCAAGGGACCTTTTACAAAGACAAAGTATCGAGGGTCCATACGCCGACTTTGAACATGTCTAACTTCGGCTGTGGGTGTCGGTTTATTTGTCTGTCAATTTCTTCCGTTAGCCCAGGTCAAGGCCGACAATTGGACATGCTTGTCCCGTCTGTGTGTTCTTTTTCCGCGGAGATATGGCCCCGTAAAACCCCGGAATTCCGGCCCTTTGCCGACCTCGTACGGCCGAACGCAGGCTTGCATCTCCGATCAACCTGCACAGGCGTGTAGAGGGCAACGAGACCTACAATTAGGTGTGACGGGCGAGGCTGTGCGTGCTTGTTTCGCGGAGATATCGCGAAGAGGCTAAACAAAAAATAAGTCAGAGTGTCGCCACCTCGTGCAGCACGAAGCGCTGAACCCGTCAGCGCTTCGCCACTGTCCCGATTTTGCCCAGAGTATGGAGGGTGCACACGCCGACTTTGAACACGTCTAACTTCGGCTGTGGGTGTCGGTTTATTTGTCTGTCAATTTCTTCCGTTAGCCCAGGTCAAGGCCGACAATTGGACATGCTTGTCCCGTCTGTGTGTTCTTTTTCCGCGGAGATATGGCCCCGTAAAACCCCGGAATTCCGGCCCTTTGCCGACCTCGTACGGCCGAACGCAGGCTCGCATCTCCGATCAACCTCCACAGCTGTGTAGAGGGCAACGAGACCTACAATTAGGTGTGACGGGCGAGACTGTGCGTGCTTGTTTCGCGGAGATATCGCGAAGAAGCAAAACAAAAATAAGTCAGAGTGTCGCCACCTCGAGCAGCACGAAGCGCTGAACCCGTCAGCGCTTCGCCACTCCCCCGATTTTGGTCATTTTCAGAGGTGGTAACCAAGGGACCTTTTACAAAGACAAAGTATCGAGGGTCCATACGCCGACTTTGAACATGTCTAACTTCGGCTGTGGGTGTCGGTTTATTTGTCTGTCAATTTCTTCCGTTAGCCCAGGTCAAGGCCGACAATTGGACATGCTTGTCCCGTCTGTGTGTTCTTTTTCCGCGGAGATATGGCCCCGTAAAACCCCGGAATTCCGGCCCTTTGCCGACCTCGTACGGCCGAACGCAGGCTTGCATCTCCGATCAACCTGCACAGGCGTGTAGAGGGCAACGAGACCTACAATTAGGTGTGACGGGCGAGGCTGTGCGTGCTTGTTTCGCGGAGATATCGCGAAGAGGCTAAACAAAAAATAAGTCAGAGTGTCGCCACCTCGTGCAGCACGAAGCGCTGAACCCGTCAGCGCTTCGCCACTGTCCCGATTTTGCCCAGAGTATGGAGGGTGCACACGCCGACTTTGAACACGTCTAACTTCGGCTGTGGGTGTCGGTTTATTTGTCTGTCAATTTCTTCCGTTAGCCCAGGTCAAGGCCGACAATTGGACATGCTTGTCCCGTCTGTGTGTTCTTTTTCCGCGGAGATATGGCCCCGTAAAACCCCGGAATTCCGGCCCTTTGCCGACCTCGTACGGCCGAACGCAGGCTCGCATCTCCGATCAACCTCCACAGCTGTGTAGAGGGCAACGAGACCTACAATTAGGTGTGACGGGCGAGACTGTGCGTGCTTGTTTCGCGGAGATATCGCGAAGAAGCAAAACAAAAATAAGTCAGAGTGTCGCCACCTCGAGCAGCACGAAGCGCTGAACCCGTCAGCGCTTCGCCACTCCCCCGATTTTGGTCATTTTCAGAGGTGGTAACCAAGGGACCTTTTACAAAGACAAAGTATCGAGGGTCCATACGCCGACTTTGAACATGTCTAACTTCGGCTGTGGGTGTCGGTTTATTTGTCTGTCAATTTCTTCCGTTAGCCCAGGTCAAGGCCGACAATTGGACATGCTTGTCCCGTCTGTGTGTTCTTTTTCCGCGGAGATATGGCCCCGTAAAACCCCGGAATTCCGGCCCTTTGCCGACCTCGTACGGCCGAACGCAGGCTTGCATCTCCGATCAACCTGCACAGGCGTGTAGAGGGCAACGAGACCTACAATTAGGTGTGACGGGCGAGGCTGTGCGTGCTTGTTTCGCGGAGATATCGCGAAGAGGCTAAACAAAAAATAAGTCAGAGTGTCGCCACCTCGTGCAGCACGAAGCGCTGAACCCGTCAGCGCTTCGCCACTGTCCCGATTTTGCCCAGAGTATGGAGGGTGCACACGCCGACTTTGAACACGTCTAACTTCGGCTGTGGGTGTCGGTTTATTTGTCTGTCAATTTCTTCCGTTAGCCCAGGTCAAGGCCGACAATTGGACATGCTTGTCCCGTCTGTGTGTTCTTTTTCCGCGGAGATATGGCCCCGTAAAACCCCGGAATTCCGGCCCTTTGCCGACCTCGTACGGCCGAACGCAGGCTCGCATCTCCGATCAACCTCCACAGCTGTGTAGAGGGCAACGAGACCTACAATTAGGTGTGACGGGCGAGACTGTGCGTGCTTGTTTCGCGGAGATATCGCGAAGAAGCAAAACAAAAATAAGTCAGAGTGTCGCCACCTCGAGCAGCACGAAGCGCTGAACCCGTCAGCGCTTCGCCACTCCCCCGATTTTGGTCATTTTCAGAGGTGGTAACCAAGGGACCTTTTACAAAGACAAAGTATCGAGGGTCCATACGCCGACTTTGAACATGTCTAACTTCGGCTGTGGGTGTCGGTTTATTTGTCTGTCAATTTCTTCCGTTAGCCCAGGTCAAGGCCGACAATTGGACATGCTTGTCCCGTCTGTGTGTTCTTTTTCCGCGGAGATATGGCCCCGTAAAACCCCGGAATTCCGGCCCTTTGCCGACCTCGTACGGCCGAACGCAGGCTTGCATCTCCGATCAACCTGCACAGGCGTGTAGAGGGCAACGAGACCTACAATTAGGTGTGACGGGCGAGGCTGTGCGTGCTTGTTTCGCGGAGATATCGCGAAGAGGCTAAACAAAAAATAAGTCAGAGTGTCGCCACCTCGTGCAGCACGAAGCGCTGAACCCGTCAGCGCTTCGCCACTGTCCCGATTTTGCCCAGAGTATGGAGGGTGCACACGCCGACTTTGAACACGTCTAACTTCGGCTGTGGGTGTCGGTTTATTTGTCTGTCAATTTCTTCCGTTAGCCCAGGTCAAGGCCGACAATTGGACATGCTTGTCCCGTCTGTGTGTTCTTTTCCCGCGGAGATATGGCCCCGTAAAACCCCGGAATTCCGGCCCTTTGCCGACCTCGTACGGCCGAACGCAGGCTCGCATCTCCGATCAACCTCCACAGCTGTGTAGAGGGCAACGAGACCTACAATTAGGTGTGACGGGCGAGACTGTGCGTGCTTGTTTCGCGGAGATATCGCGAAGAAGCAAAACAAAAATAAGTCAGAGTGTCGCCACCTCGAGCAGCACGAAGCGCTGAACCCGTCAGCGCTTCGCCACTCCCCCGATTTTGGTCATTTTCAGAGGTGGTAACCAAGGGACCTCTCTTGGAAAAATCAAAGTCATCCGATTTGCTTGAAACTTTGCACACCTGTTTGGCTGTTCCCACGTATGCCCCCTCATAAGTTTCAACCTCCTAGCCCAAAGCCTACTCTAAATACCCTCATATCTGGAAAAGTGTCATTCCAACTACATTTGATAGGGCTGCCGTTTATGCCAAAAATCCCAACCCGAATGGCACTAATGGTCCCGGGGTTCCCCAAAGCCTGTAGGGACACTTTATGCCATTCGGGCTTGGATTTGTGGGACATGCAGCCTACATGAGAGCCCTATCATATGTAGTCGGGACGGCCCTTTTACAAAGACAAATACCCTTATAACTGGAAAAGTGTCATTCCAACTACATTTGATGGGGCTCTCGTTTATGCCAAAAATCCCAACCCAAGTGGCACTTATCGTCCCGGGTGTCCCCAAAGCCTGTAGGGACACTTTATGCCATTCGGGCTTGGATTTGTGGGACATGCAGCCTACATGAGAGCCCTATCATATGTAGTCGGGACGGCCCTTTTTTGTCACCATATATGGTGCAATTGGATCTAAATGTGCTACAGCCACCAGATTTGGTACACAGGGCCTGTGGCTTCATATGAACACACACACCAAGTTTGGTGGGGCTAGCCCCTCAAATTGTGAAATTTTGGTTTCTCAGGCAAAGTGAGGCAATGTATTTGAATTTGCCCAAAAATCAAAGTCATCCGATTTGGTTGAAACGTTGCACACCTGTTTGGCTGTTCCCACGTATGCCCCCTCATAAGTTTCAGCCTCCTATCCCAGAGCCTACTCTAGATATTGTTTGGGAGGTCTGGGAACAGAAGGGCCGATCGGGTTGGGATTTTTGGACTAAACGAGACCCCAGTCAAATGTAGGTGGAACGTCCCTTTCTGAGTTCTAAGGATAAGCTCCCAAATGGCACTAATTGTGGGACATGCGGCCTACATGAGAGCTCCATCAAATGTAGTCGGAATGGCCCTTTTACAAAGACAAATACCCTTATATCTGGAAAAGTGTCATTCCGACTACATTTGATGGGGCTCTCGTTTATGCCAAAAATCCCAACCCAATTGGCACTTATCATCCCGGGTGTCCCCAAAGCCTGTAGGGACACTTTATGCCATTCAGGCTTGGATTTGAGGGACATGCAGCCTACATGAGAGCCCTATCATATGTAGTCGGGACGGCCCTTTTTCGTCACCATATATGGTGCAATTGGATCTAAATGTCCTACAGCCACCAGATTTGGTACACAGGGTCTGTGGCTTCATATGAACACACACACCAAGTTTGGTGGGGCTAGCCCCTCAAATTGTGAAATTTTGGTATCTCAGGCAAAGTGAGGCAATGTCATTGAATTTGCCCAAAAATCAAAGTCATCCGATTTGGTTGAAACTTTGCAGACCTGTTTGGCTGTTCCCACGTATGCCCCCTCATAAGTTTCAGCCTCCTAGCCCAGAGCCTACTTTAGATATTGTTTGGGAGGACTGGGAACAGAAGGGCCGATCGGGTTGGGATTTTTGGACTAAACGAGACCCCAGTCAATTGTAGGTGAAATGTCCCTTTCTGAGACATAAGGATAAGCTCCCAAATGGCACTAATTGTGGGACATGCGGCCTACATGAGAGCCCCATCAAATGTAGTCGGAACGGCCCTTTTACAAAGACAAATACCCTTATATCTGGAAAAGTGTCATTCCGACTACATTTGATGGGGCTCTCGTTTATGCCAAAAATCCCAACCCAATTGGCACTTATCGTCCCGGTTGTCCCCAAAGCCTGTAGGGACACTTTATGCCATTCGGGCTTGGATTTGGGGGCCATTTGGCCTACAAAGGGACATTAGGGGAAATGTCCCCGGAATGGCAGAATAGGCCCCATGTCACCGGGGACACAAAGGGACATTAGGGGGGCCTGTCCCCGGAATGGCAGAATAGGCCCCATGTCACCGGGGACACAAAGGGGCATTTGGGGGGCCGAATGGGTCAAATCGGGCCATTTGGGGGGACGAATCAGACCGAAAGGGACATTCGAGGGCCACCTCCGCAGACTTCAGGATTGACATTTTAAACTGCCATATCTCTTCAACCGTTCAATATCTCGCCCTCAAACGTAGATATCTTGGATCAGCGTTAAATTGTAGCGGAACAATATTTCTGGGACAAAAGTTGCCATTCAGGCAGTATGGTGTTGGGTGACATGAAATGTACTTGTGCAATTTGATCTAAATGTGCTACAGCCACCAAATTTGGTACACTGGGTCTGTGGCTTCATATGAACACACACACCAAGTATGGTGGGGCTAGCACCTCAAATTGTGAAATTTGGTATCTCAGGCAAAGAGGCAATTTCATTGAATTTGCCCAACAATTAAAGTCATCCGATTTGCTTGAAACTTTGCACACCTGTTTGGCTGTTCCCAGGTATGCCCCCTCATAAGTGTCAACCTCCTAGCCCAGAGCCTACTCCAGATATTGTTTGGGAGGTCTGGGAACAGAAGGGCCGATCGGGTTGGGATTTTTGGACTAAACGAGACCCCAGTCAAATGTAGGTGGAACGTCCCTTTCTGAGTCAGAAGGATAAGCTCCCAAATGGCACTAATTGAGGGACATGCGGCCTACATGAGAGCCCCATCAAATGTAGTCGGGACGGCCCTTTTACAAAGACAAATACCCATATAACTGGAAAAGTGTCATTCCAACTACATTTGATGGGGCTCTCGTTTATGCCAAAAATCCCAACCCGAATGGCACTAATGGTCCCGGGGTTCCCCAAAGCCTGTAGGGACACTTTATGCCATTCGGGCTTGGATATGTGGGACATGCAGCCTACATGAGAGCCCTATCATATGTAGTCGGGACGGCCCTTTTTTGTCACCATATATGGTGCAATTGGATCTAAATGTGCTACAGCCACCAGATTTGGTACACAGGGTCTGTGGCTTCATATGAACACACACACCAAGTTTGGTGGGGCTAGCCCCTCAAATTGTGAAATTTTGGTATCTCAGGCAAACTGAGGCAATGTCATTGAATTTGCCCAAAAATCAAAGTCATCCGATTTGGTTGAAAGTTTGCACACCTGTTTGGCTGTTCCCAGGTATGCCCCCTCATAAGTGTCAACCTCCTAGCCCAGAGCCTACTCCAGATATTGTTTGGGAGGTCTGGGAACAGAAGGGCCGATCGGGTTGGGATTTTTGGACTAAACGAGACCCCAGTCAAATGTAGGTGGAACGTCCCTTTCTGAGTCAGAAGGATAAGCTCCCAAATGGCACTAATTGAGGGACATGCGGCCTACATGAGAGCCCCATCAAATGTAGTCGGGACGGCCCTTTTACAAAGACAAATACCCATATAACTGGAAAAGTGTCATTCCAACTACATTTGATGGGGCTCTCGTTTATGCCAAAAATCCCAACCTGAATGGCACTAATGGTCCCGGGGTTCCCCAAAGCCTGTAGGGACACTTTATGCCATTCGGGCTTGGATATGTGGGACATGCAGCCTACATGAGAGCCCTATCATATGTAGTCGGGACGGCCCTTTTACAAAGACAAATACCCTTATAACTGGAAAAGTGTCATTCCAACTACATTTGATGGGGCTCTCGTTTATGCCAAAAATCCCAACCCAAGTGGCACTTATCGTCCCGGGCGTCCCCAAAGCCTGTAGGGACACTTTATGCCATTCGGGCTTGGATTTGTGGGACATGCAGCCTACATGAGAGCCCTATCATATGTAGTCGGGACGGCCCTTTTTTGTCACCATATATGGTGCAATTGGATCTAAATGTGCTACAGCCACCAGATTTGGTACACAGGGTCTGTGGCTTCATATGAACACACACACCAAGTTTGGTGGGGCTAGCCCCTCAAATTGTGAAATTTTGGTATCTCAGGCAAACTGAGGCAATGTCATTGAATTTGCCCAAAAATCAAAGTCATCCGATTTGGTTGAAAGTTTGCACACCTGTTTGGCTGTTCCCAGGTATGCCCCCTCATAAGTGTCAACCTCCTAGCCCAGAGCCTACTCCAGATATTGTTTGGGAGGTCTGGGAACAGAAGGGCCGATCGGGTTGGGATTTTTGGACTAAACGAGACCCCAGTCAAATGTAGGTGGAACGTCCCTTTCTGAGTTCTAAGGATAAGCTCCCAAATGGCACTAATTGTGGGACATGCGGCCTACATGAGAGCTCCATCAAATGTAGTCGGAATGGCCCTTTTACAAAGACAAATACCCTTATATCTGGAAAAGTGTCATTCCGACTACATTTGATGGGGCTCTCGTTTATGCCAAAAATCCCAACCCAATTGGCACTTCCGTCCCGGGTGTCCCCAAAGCCTGTAGGGACACTTTATGCCATTCGGGCTTGGATTTGTGGGACATGCAGCCTACATGAGAGCCCTATCATATGTAGTCGGGACGGCCCTTTTTCGTCACCATATATGGTGCAATTGGATCTAAATGTGCTACAGCCACCAGATTTGGTACACAGGGTCTGTGGCTTCATATGAACACACACACCAAGTTTGGTGGGGCTAGCCCCTCAAATTGTGAAATGTTGGTGTCTCAGGCAAAGTGAGGCAATGTCATTGAATTTGCCCAAAAATTAAAGTCATCCGATTTGGTTGAAACTTTGCACACCTGTTTGGCTGTTCCCACGTATGCCCCCTCATACGTTTCAGCCTCCTAGCCCAGAGCCTACTCTAGATATTGTTTGGGACGTCTGGGAACAGAAGGGCCGATCGGGTTGGGATTTTTGGACTAAACGAGACCCCAGTCAAATGTAGGTGGAACGTCCCTTTCTGAGTTCTAAGGATAAGCTCCCAAATGACACTAATTGTGGGACATGCGGCCTACATGAGAGCTCCATCAAATGTAGTCGGAACGGCCCTTTTACAAAGACAAATACCCTTATATCTGGAAAAGTGTCATTCCGACTACATTTGATGGGGCTCTCGTTTATGCCAAAAATCCCAACCCTATTGGCACTTAGCGTCCCGGTTGTCCCCAAAGCCTGTAGGGACACTTTATGCCATTCGGGCTTGGATTTGGGGGCCATTTGGCCTACAAAGGGACATTAGGGGAAATGTCCCCGGAATGGCAGAATAGGCCCCATGTCACCGGGGACACAAAGGGACATTAGGGGAAATGTCCCCGGAATGGCAGAATAGGCCCCATGTCACCGGGGACACAAAGGGGCATTTGGGGGGCCGAATGGGTCAAATCGGGCCATTTGGGGGGACGAATCAGACCGAAAGGGACATCCGAGGGCCACCTCCGCAGACTTCAGGATTGACATTTTAAACTGCCATATCTCTTCAACCGTTCAATATCTCTCCCTCAAACGTAGATATCTTGGATCAGCGTTAAATTGTAGCGGAACAATATTTTTGGGACAAAAGTTGCCATTCAGGCAGTATGGTGTTGGGTGACATGAAATGTACTTGTGCAATTTGATCTAAATGTGCTACAGCCACCAAATTTGGTACACTGGGTCTGTGGCTTCATATGAACACACACACCAAGTATGGTGGGGCTAGCCCCTCAAATTGTGAAATTTGGTATCTCAGGCAAAGAGGCAATTTCATTGAATTTGCCCAACAATTAAAGTCATCCGATTTGCTTGAAACTTTGCACACCTGTTTGGCTGTTCCCAGGTATGCCCCCTCATAAGTGTCAACCTCCTAGCCCAGAGCCTACTCCAGATATTGTTTGGGAGGTCTGGGAACAGAAGGGCCGATCGGGTTGGGATTTTTGGACTAAACGAGACCCCAGTCAAATGTAGGTGGAACGTCCCTTTCTGAGTTCTAAGGATAAGCTCCCAAATGGCACTAATTGTGGGACATGCGGCCTACATGAGAGCTCCATCAAATGTAGTCGGAACGGCCCTTTTACAAAGACAAATACCCTTATATCTAGAAAAGTGTCATTCCGACTACATTTGATGGGGCTCTCGTTTATGCCAAAAATCCCAACCCAAGTGGCACTTATCGTCCCGGGTGTCCCCAAAGCCTGTAGGGACACTTTATGCCATTCGGGCTTGGATTTGTGGGACATGCAGCCTACATGAGAGCCCTATCAAATGTAGTCGGGACGGCCCTTTTTCGTCACCATATATGGTGCAATTAGATCTAAATGTGCTACAGCCACCAGATTTGGTACACAGGGTCTGTGGCTTCATATGAACACACACACCAAGTTTGGTGGGGCTAGCCCCTCAAATTGTGAAATTTTGGTATCTCAGGCAAACTGAGGCAATGTCATTGAATTTGCCCAAAAATCAAAGTCATCCGATTTGGTTGAAAGTTTGCACACCTGTTTGGCTGTTCCCAGGTATGCCCCCTCATAAGTGTCAACCTCCTAGCCCAGAGCCTACTCTAGATATTGTATGGGACGTCTGGGAACAGAAGGGCCGATCGGGCTGGGATTTTTGGACTAAACGAGACCCCAGTCAAATGTAGGTGGAACGTCCCTTTCTGAGTTCTAAGGATAAGCTCCCAAATGGCACTAATTGTGGGACATGCGGCCTACATGAGAGCTCCATCAAATGTAGTCGGAACGGCCCTTTTACAAAGACAAATACCCTTATATCTGGAAAAGTGTCATTCCGACTACATTTGATGGGGCTCTCGTTTATGCCAAAAATCCCAACCCAAGTGGCACTTATCGTCCCGGGTGTCCCCAAAGCCTGTAGGGACACTTTATGCCATTCGGGCTTGGATTTGTGGGACATGCAGCCTACATGAGAGCCCTATCAAATGTAGTCGGGACGGCCCTTTTTCGTCACCATATATGGTGCAATTAGATCTAAATGTGCTACAGCCACCAGATTTGGTACACAGGGTCTGTGGCTTCATATGAACACACACACCAAGTTTGGTGGGGCTAGCCCCTCAAATTGTGAAATTTTGGTATCTCAGGCAAACTGAGGCAATGTCATTGAATTTGCCCAAAAATCAAAGTCATCCGATTTGGTTGAAAGTTTGCACACCTGTTTGGCTGTTCCCAGGTATGCCCCCTCATAAGTGTCAACCTCCTAGCCCAGAGCCTACTCTAGATATTGTATGGGACGTCTGGGAACAGAAGGGCCGATCGGGCTGGGATTTTTGGACTAAACGAGACCCCAGTCAAATGTAGGTGGAACGTCCCTTTCTGAGTTCTAAGGATAAGCTCCCAAATGGCACTAATTGTGGGACATGCGGCCTACATGAGAGCTCCATCAAATGTAGTCGGAACGGCCCTTTTACAAAGACAAATACCCTTATATCTGGAAAAGTGTCATTCCGACTACATTTGATGGGGCTCTCGTTTATGCCAAAAATCCCAACCCAAGTGGCACTTATCGTCCCGGGTGTCCCCAAAGCCTGTAGGGACACTTTATGCCATTCGGGCTTGGATTTGTGGGACATGCAGCCTACATGAGAGCCCTATCAAATGTAGTCGGGACGGCCCTTTTTCGTCACCATATATGGTGCAATTAGATCTAAATGTGCTACAGCCACCAGATTTGGTACACAGGGTCTGTGGCTTCATATGAACACACACACCAAGTTTGGTGGGGCTAGCCCCTCAAATTGTGAAATTTTGGTATCTCAGGCAAACTGAGGCAATGTCATTGAATTTGCCCAAAAATCAAAGTCATCCGATTTGGTTGAAAGTTTGCACACCTGTTTGGCTGTTCCCAGGTATGCCCCCTCATAAGTGTCAACCTCCTAGCCCAGAGCCTACTCTAGATATTGTATGGGACGTCTGGGAACAGAAGGGCCGATCGGGCTGGGATTTTTGGACTAAACGAGACCCCAGTCAAATGTAGGTGGAACGTCCCTTTCTGAGTTCTAAGGATAAGCTCCCAAATGGCACTAATTGTGGGACATGCGGCCTACATGAGAGCTCCATCAAATGTAGTCGGAACGGCCCTTTTACAAAGACAAATACCCTTATATCTGGAAAAGTGTCATTCCGACTACATTTGATGGGGCTCTCGTTTATGCCAAAAATCCCAACCCAAGTGGCACTTATCGTCCCGGGTGTCCCCAAAGCCTGTAGGGACACTTTATGCCATTCGGGCTTGGATTTGTGGGACATGCAGCCTACATGAGAGCCCTATCAAATGTAGTCGGGACGGCCCTTTTTCGTCACCATATATGGTGCAATTAGATCTAAATGTGCTACAGCCACCAGATTTGGTACACAGGGTCTGTGGCTTCATATGAACACACACACCAAGTTTGGTGGGGCTAGCCCCTCAAATTGTGAAATTTTGGTATCTCAGGCAAACTGAGGCAATGTCATTGAATTTGCCCAAAAATCAAAGTCATCCGATTTGGTTGAAAGTTTGCACACCTGTTTGGCTGTTCCCAGGTATGCCCCCTCATAAGTGTCAACCTCCTAGCCCAGAGCCTACTCCAGATATTGTTTGGGAGGTCTGGGAACAGAAGGGCCGATCGGGTTGGGATTTTTGGACTAAACGAGACCCCAGTCAAATGTAGGTGGAACGTCCCTTTCTGAGTTCTAAGGATAAGCTCCCAAATGGCACTAATTGTGGGACATGCGGCCTACATGAGAGCTCCATCAAATGTAGTCGGAATGGCCCTTTTACAAAGACAAATACCCTTATATCTGGAAAAGTGTCATTCCGACTACATTTGATGGGGCTCTCGTTTATGCCAAAAATCCCAACCCAAGTGGCACTTATCGTCCCGGGTGTCCCCAAAGCCTGTAGGGACACTTTATGCCATTCGGGCTTGGATTTGTGGGACATGCAGCCTACATGAGAGCCCTATCATATGTAGTCGGGACGGCCCTTTTTCGTCACCATATATGGTGCAATTGGATCTAAATGTGCTACAGCCACCAGATTTGGTACACAGGGTCTGTGGCTTCATATGAACACACACACCAAGTTTGGTGGGGCTAGCCCCTCAAATTGTGAAATGTTGGTGTCTCAGGCAAAGTGAGGCAATGTCATTGAATTTGCCCAAAAATTAAAGTCATCCGATTTGGTTGAAACTTTGCACACCTGTTTGGCTGTTCCCACGTATGCCCCCTAATAAGTGTCAACCTCCTAGCCCAGAGCCTACTCTAGATATTGTTTGGGACGTCTGGGAACAGAAGGGCCGATCGGGTTGGGATTTTTGGACTAAACGAGACCCCAGTCAAATGTAGGTGAAATGTCCCTTTCTGAGTCATAAGGATGATATGGCCTTCAACAGTCTTTTCTCTGAAAATGTACACTTTAATTCAAAGTAGAGATTTGATTCCTTTTCCCCTTTAAAGATGGGCTTGTGAATATGAATTCCCCCAAATGTAGCTGTCATAGCTGCAAGATAAGGTCCCCAAACACAAAGGTCAAAATTGAGGCATATGACCTCATCTTTCGGCCTGTTTTGGCAAGTGAGAAACGGGCCATTAAATCGCAGTGAAAGGTTGGAAGTGCCTGATTTTTGCATAAATCAGTCGCCTGTGATAAGCTGATGCAGGATCTAAAGCGAGATATCTGTAGACCCTTGGGAAAGCTAACTTCCGGTAGCAGCATGCTAACGACTTGAATCCAATTTCACCTTGAAGAGGGTCCTCTTATGTCCATCATATGTCAATTATGGAATGATAAGCCAGTTACAAGTGTTTGTATTGCACCCAACAGAAACAGCAACATGTACACATCATTAAGAGTCTTTTAATTCATTAAAAATACTTTAAAGCAAGATAGAGCAATACATTGTTTTTGTGAATTAAGAGAGGGTTGTGTAGGTTAAATGATCCAAATCTAGAGGTCGTAGCTGCAAGTTAAGGTTCCCAAAAACAGCCCCAAAGGTCATAATTGAGGCATATGAACTCATTTTTCGGCCTGTTTTGGCAAGTGAGAAACGGGCCATTAAATCGCAGTGAAAGGTTGGAACTGCCTGATTTTTGCATAAATCAGTCGCCTGTGATAAGCTGATGCAGGATCTAAAGCGAGATATCTGTAGACCCTTGGGAAAGCTAACTTCCGGTAGCAGCATGCTAACGACTTGAATCCAATTTCACCTTGAAGAGGGTCCTCTTATGTCCATCATATGTTAATTCTGGAATGATAAGCCAGTTACAAGTGTTTTTATTGCACCCAACAGAAACAGCAACATGTACACATCATTAAGAGTATTTTAATTCATTAAAAATACTTTAAAGCAAGATAGAGCAATACATTGTTTTTGTGAATTAAGAGAGGGTTGTGTAGGTTAAATGATCCAAATCTAGAGGTCGTAGCTGCAAGTTAAGGTTCCCAAAAACAGCCCCAAAGGTCATAATTGAGGCATATGAACTCATTTTTCGGCCTGTTTTGGCAAGTGAGAAACGGGCCATTAAATCGCAGTGAAAGGTTGGAAGTGCCTGATTTTTGCATAAATCAGTCGCCTGTGATAAGCTGATGCAGGATCTAAAGCGAGATATCTGTAGACCCTTGGGAAAGCTAACTTCCGGTAGCAGCATGCTAACGACTTGAATCCAATTTCACCTTGAAGAGGGTCCTCTTATCTCCATCATATGTCAATTATGGAATGATAAGCCAGTTACAAGTGTTTTTATTGCACCCAACAGAAACAGCAACATGTACACATCATTAAGAGTCTTTTAATTCATTAAAAATACTTTAAAGCAAGATAGAGGAATAGATTGTTTTTGTGAATGAAGAGAGGGTCGTGTAGGTTAAATAATCCAAATCTAGAGGTCGTAGCTGCAAGTTAAGGTTCCCAAAAACAGCCCCAAAGGTCAAAATTGAGTCATATGACCTCATCTTTTGGCCTGTTTTGGCAAGTGAGAAACGGGCCATTAAATCGTAGTGAAAGGTTGGAACTGCCTGATTTTTGCATAAATCAGTCGTCTGTGATAAGGTGATGCAGGAGCTAAAGCGAGATATCTGTAGACCCTTGGGAAAGCTAACTTCCGGTAGCAGCATGCTAACGACTTGAATTCAATTGAACCTTGAAGAGGGTCCTGTATTGTCCATCATATGTGAATTTCATCAAAGAAGGCCATTTACAAGTGTTTCAAAATTGACCAATATTAAAAAGTGGTCAAAATCCAGATTTTACCAGTCTTTTCTCAATATTTTTATACTTTAAAAAGGGGTAGGGTTTTAAATCCTTTTCTGCTTCAAAGAGGGCCTCGTCACCATTACACACCTATAATCTGGGCCTCATAGCTGGAAGTTAAGGTCCCCAAAAACACCCACAAAGGGCTTAATTGGGCTTAATTGGGGCCTTATTCGCTTATTTTTTGCCATATGCAAGAATGGCCATAACTTATCAAATATGGGTCCTAGAACCCCCAGATTATGCACACACATTGTGGACAAGGCCTACAATAAGACCACGTGAAAAAAATCCCTCTAGATTATCTAGAACTGATTTTTGCCTGTATCAAACTCAGACTTCAGCATGGGGTACACGTCCCTAAGCTGTACACCCTGTCGTACTCTTGATGAGATCAGACCAATTTTTACTTCTGAATATGTCAGAGCCCTGCTTTTTTAATATGTTGTAGACAGGCCCCAATGAGGCACATTCAAGTTGGATGGGACTCCCTAGCACTTAGCATGCCTGCGCGGGAAGAGGGTCAGTTGGCCTACATTTGAATGGGGCATTTTGAAGGATAAAATGAATGGAAAGTGATTACCCAAACGGCCATCCTTCAACTTGTCATAACTTCTCACAACATGGTTGAATTTGATGGGCGATTGCATGACAACATTCCCCTTGATGACGTGAATGTGAAAATGGTGCAATAGAACCTGCAGACCCTCTGGAAAGCTATCTTCTGTTAGCAACGTGCTAATGCTACAAAACCAATCAATCCCAGTAGAGTGTTCAATTTTGTCCAAGAATTGTCAATTACATGTCAAAAATGTCATTTATTTGTGTTTTTAGGGGCCGGAATAAATCTCCCGCCGAAACCAAAGAGTGAAAACTGACCTTTGTTCTCAATCCGAAATGGCCCAAATTCCCATAGAAAGCAATGGGCTAGGACCATGAAAATTGAACCGTCAGTCGACCTTTGGCCAATGACCATGTGGTATGAAAATCAAGGGGAAATTACAAACACTTTTCCCATAGTGAATAATGGATTTCTCACCGAACTCGGCCCAAATTCCCATAGAAAGCAATGGGCTAGGACCATGAAAATTGAACCGTCAGTCGACCTTTGGCCAATGACCATGTGGTATGAAAATCAAGGGGAAATTACAAACACTTTTCCCATAGTGAATAATGGATTTCTCACCGAACTCGGCCCAAATTCCCATAGAAAGCAATGAGCTAGGACCCTGCAAATTGAACCGTCAGTCGACCTTTGGCCAATGACCATGTGGTATGAAAATGAAGGGGAAATTCCAAAGACTTTTCCCATAGTGAATTATGGATTTCTCACCGAACTCGGCCCAAATTCCCATAGAAGGCAATTGGCTAGGACCCTGAAAGTTTATCAGTCAGTCGACCTTTGGCCAATGACCATGTGGTATGAAAATCAAGGGGAAATTCCATATGCTTTCTGCGATGGTACACTTTCTGCTATGGTAAACTCCGTACACGTAGAAATTACGGCCTTTTGACTCAATTCTGCCTAAAGACACCTAGAAAACAATGGGCTAGGAGGCTGACATTTTCAGATTAAGTCAACCTCTGCCCCAAGATGAAATGGTGTGAATATCAACGGGAAATTCTGTACAGTTTTCCCATAGTGATTCATGGCATTTTACATTCATTATTAAATGTCCACTTTAATTCAAAGTAGAGATTTGATTCCTTTTCTCCTTGAAAGAGGGGCTCGTCTCCATTACACACCAATAATCTGGGCCTTGTAGCTGCAAGATAAGGTCCCCAAAAACAGCCCCAAAGGTCAAAATTGAGGCATATGACCTCATCTTTCGGCCTGTTTTGGCAAGTGAGAAACGGCCCATTAAATCGTAGTAAAAGGTTGGAACTGCCTGATTTTTGCATAAATCAGTCGCCTGTGATAAGGTGATGCAGGATCTAAAGCGAGATATCTGTAGACCCTTGGGAAAGCTAACTTCCGGTAGCAGCATGCTAACGACTTGAATCCACTTGAACCTTGAAGAGGGTCCTGTACTGTCCATCATATTTGAATTTCATCAAAGAAGGCCATTTACAAGTGTTTGAAAATTGACCAATATTAAAAAGTGGTCAAAATCCAGATTTTACCAGTCTTTTCTCAATATTTGTATACTTTAAAAAGGGGTAGGGTTTTAAATCCTTTTCTGCTTCAAAGAGGGGCTCGTCACCATTACACACCTATAATCTGGGCCTCATAGCTGCAAGTTAAGGTCCCCAAAAACACCCACAAAGGGCTTAATTGGGCTTAATTGGGGCCTTATTCGCTTATTTTTTGCCATATGCAAGAATGGCCATAACTTATCAAATATGGGTCCTAGAACCCCCAGATTATGCACACACATTGTGGACAAGGCCTACAATAAGACCACGTGAAAAAAATCCCTCTAGATTATCTAGAACTGATTTTTGCCTGTATCAAACTCAGACTTCAGCATGGGGTACACGTCCCTAAGCTGTACACCCTGTCGTACTCTTGATGAGATCAGACCAATTTTTACTTCTGAAGATGTCAGAGCCCTGCTTTTTTAATATGTTGTAGACAGGCCCCAATGAGGCACATTCAAGTTGGATGGGACTCCCTAGCACTTAGCATGCCTGCGCGGGAAGAGGGTCAGTTGGCCTACATTTGAATGGGTGCATTTTGAAGGATGAAATGAATGGAAAGTGATTACCCAAACGGCCCATCCTTCAACTTGTCATAACTTCTCACAACATGGTTAAATTTGAAGGGAGATTGCATGACAACATTGCCCTTGATGACGTGAATGTGAAAATGGTGCAATAGAACCTGCAGACCCTCTGGAAAGCTATCTTCTGTTAGCAACGTGCTAATGCTACAAAACCAATCAATCCCAGTAGAGTGTTCAATTGTGTCCAAGAATTGTCAACTACATGTCAAAAATGTCATTCATTTGTGTTTTTAGGGGCCGGCAAAAATCTCCCGCCGAAACCAAAGAGTGAAAACTGAGGGAAAACTGACCTTTGTTCTCAATCCGAAATGGCCCATTTTCCAAAAAGGGACATTCCGACTACATTTGAATGGAAAGTATTGAATGTCATAACTTCTCAGAAAAGGGTTGGAACTGTGTTGTAATTGAACGAGACACTCCCCTTGATG
>NW_027635177.1:685000-690000 GCF_949748355.1 Melanostigma gelatinosum | reverse complement strand
CTCCTTGAATTTCTCTGGACGGCCTTTTTCTGAAAACTGAGTTTCTGTAATCGTGCGCCAGGTGATTTGGTCACCACCTCTGAGAATGGTCAAAAACGGGAGATGGGGGAGAAGCGCTGATCCTGTCTGCGCTTGCTGCTGAGGTGCCTTGGTGACCCCCTCTGAGAATGGTCAAAAACGGGAGATGGGGGAGAAGCGCCGATCCTGTCTGCGCATCATGCTGCTCGAGGTGCCTTGGTGACCCCCTCTGAGAATGGTCAAAAACGGGAGATGGGGGAGAAGCGCCGATCCTGTCTGCGCTTGCTGCTGAGGTGCCTTGGTGACCCCCTCTGAGAATGGTCAAAAACGGGAGATGGGGGAGAAGCGCCGATCCTGTCTGCGCTTGCTGCTGAGGTGCCTTGGTGACCCCCTCTGAGAATGGTCAAAAACGGGAGATGGGGGAGAAGCGCCGATCCTGTCTGCGCTTGCTGCTGAGGTGCCTTGGTGACCCCCTCTGAGAATGGTCAAAAACGGGAGATGGGGGAGAAGCGCCGATCCTGTCTGCGCTTGCTGCTGAGGTGCCTTGGTGACCCCCTCTGAGAATGGTCAAAAACGGGAGATGGGGGAGAAGCGCCGATCCTGTCTGCGCTTGCTGCTGAGGTGCCTTGGTGACCCCCTCTGAGAATGGTCAAAAACGGGAGATGGGGGAGAAGCGCCGATCCTGTCTGCGCTTGCTGCTCGAGGTGCCTTGGTGACCCCCTATGTAAATGGAAAAAAAACGGGAGAGGGGACAGGCACTGACAGCTTCGGCGCTTGCTGACCGAGCAGGTGCCTTGCTGGGCTAACGATAGAAATTGACAGACAAATAAACAGACACCCACAGCCGAAGTTGCACGCGGTCAAAGTCGCACATGTCGATCCGATTTGCAGTCTCCTTGGAGCGGCTGAGACACTTCCATCGCTGCCTTTAAGACAAAACTTACAGCACCTGGTATTCCCAGGCAGTCTCCCATTCAAGTACTAACCAGGCCCGGCTGTGCTTAGCTTCCGAGATCAGACGAGATCGGGCGCATCAGAGAGGTATGGCCGTAAGCCGTAGGGTTAGTGCATGTCACCCAGACAAGGGGCACCTTTCCTGGGCAAAGTACCTGCACAACACCTCCCTGGAACAATATGCACCCTCCTGCAGCTCATCTCCCCCCCCAATATGTGGGCTTAAAGCAGGCTGAAAAGCAAGTGATATTGAGGTAGTAACACCCAGAACATGGTACCCCAGGAAAGAGGCTTCATGCCTGGGGAAATTACCTCCAGCATGCACCCCAGGAAAGATGCTTCATGCCTGGGTAAAGCACCTCCAGCATGCACCCCAGGAAAGAGGCTTCATGCCTGGGTAAAGCACCTCCAGCATGCCTCCCTGGAACACTCTGCACCCTCCTGCATCTCATCTCCCCCCCCAATATGTGGGCTTAAAGTAGGCTGAAAAGCAAGTGATATTGAGGTAGTCACACCCAGAACATGGTACCCCAGGAAAGAGGCTTCATGCCTGGGTAAAGCACATCCAGCATGCCTGCAGAACATGGTACCCCAGGAAAGAGGCTTCATGCCTGGGTAAAGCACCTCCAGCATGCCTCCCTGGAACACTCTGCACCCTCCTGCATCTCATCTCCCCCCCAATATGTGGGCTTAAAGCAGGCTGAAAAGAAAGTGATATTGAGGTAGTCACACCCAGAACATGGTACCCCAGAAAAGAGGCTGCATTCCTGGCTAAAGCACCTCCAGCATGCCTCCCTGGAACACTCTGCACCCTCCTGCATCTCATCTCCCCCCCCCCCAATATGTGGGCTTAAAGCAGGCTGAAAAGCAAGTGATATTGAGGTAGTAACACCCAGAACATGGTACCCCAGAAAAGAGGCTTCATGCCTGGGTAAAGCACCTCCAGCATGCCTCCCTGGAACACTCTGCACCCTCCTGCATCTCATCTCCCCCCCAATATGTGGGCTTAAAGCAGGCTGAAAAGCAAGTGATATTGAGGTAGTAACACCCAGAACATGGTACCCCAGAAAAGAGGCTGCATTCCTGGCTAAAGCACCTCCAGCATGCCTCCCTGGAACACTCTGCACCCTCCTGCAGCTCATCTCCCCCCAATATGTGGGCTTAAAGCAGGCTGAACAGAAAGTGATATTGAGGTAGTCACACCCAGAACATGGTACCCCAGAAAAGAGGCTGCATTCCTGGCTAAAGCACCTCCAGCATGCCTCCCTGGAACACTCTGCACCCTCCTGCAGCTCATCTCCCCCCAATATGTGGGCTTAAAGCAGGCTGAACAGAAAGTGATATTGAGGTAGTCACACCCAGAACATGGTACCCCAGAAAAGAGGCTGCATTCCTGGCTAAAGCACCTCCAGCATGCCTCCCTGGAACACTCTGCACCCTCCTGCAGCTCATCTCCCCCCAATATGTGGCCTTACAGCAGGCTGAAAAGCAAGTGATATTGAGGTAGTAACACCCAGAACATGGTACCCCAGAAAAGAGGCTTCATGCCTGGGTAAAGCACCTCCAGCATGCCTCCCTGGAACACTCTGCACCCTCCTGCATCTCATCTCCCCCCCAATATGTGGGCTTAAAGCAGGCTGAAAAGCAAGTGATATTGAGGTAGTAACACCCAGAACATGGTACCCCAGAAAAGAGGCTGCATTCCTGGCTAAAGCACCTCCAGCATGCCTCCCTGGAACACTCTGCACCCTCCTGCAGCTCATCTCCCCCCAATATGTGGGCTTAAAGCAGGCTGAACAGAAAGTGATATTGAGGTAGTCACACCCAGAACATGGTACCCCAGAAAAGAGGCTGCATTCCTGGCTAAAGCACCTCCAGCATGCCTCCCTGGAACACTCTGCACCCTCCTGCAGCTCATCTCCCCCCAATATGTGGCCTTACAGCAGGCTGAAAAGCAAGTGATATTGAGGTAGTAACACCCAGAACATGGTACCCCAGAAAAGAGGCTTCATGCCTGGGTAAAGCACCTCCAGCATGCCTCCCTGGAACACTCTGCACCCTCCTGCATCTCATCTCCCCCCCAATATGTGGGCTTAAAGCAGGCTGAAAAGCAAGTGATATTGAGGTAGTAACACCCAGAACATGGTACCCCAGAAAAGAGGCTGCATTCCTGGCTAAAGCACCTCCAGCATGCCTCCCTGGAACACTCTGCACCCTCCTGCAGCTCATCTCCCCCCAATATGTGGGCTTAAAGCAGGCTGAACAGAAAGTGATATTGAGGTAGTCACACCCAGAACATGGTACCCCAGAAAAGAGGCTGCATTCCTGGCTAAAGCACCTCCAGCATGCCTCCCTGGAACACTCTGCACCCTCCTGCAGCTCATCTCCCCCCAATATGTGGGCTTAAAGCAGGCTGAACAGAAAGTGATATTGAGGTAGTCACACCCAGAACATGGTACCCCAGAAAAGAGGCTGCATTCCTGGCTAAAGCACCTCCAGCATGCCTCCCTGGAACACTCTGCACCCTCCTGCAGCTCATCTCCCCCCAATATGTGGCCTTACAGCAGGCTGAAAGGCAAGTGATATTGAGGTAGTAACACCCAGAACATGTTACCCCAGGAAAGAGGCTTCATGCCTGGGAAATTACCTCCAGCATGCACCCCAGGAAAGAGGCTTCATGCCTGGGTAAAGCACATCCAGCAACACCCAGAACATGGTACCCCAGGAAAGAGGCTGCATGCCTGGGTGAAGCACATCCAGCATGCCTCCAGAACATGTTACCCCAGGAAAGAGGCTTCATGCCTGGGAAATTACCTCCAGCATGCACCCCAGGAAAGAGGCTTCATGCCTGGGTAAAGGACCTCCAGACCGCCTCCCTGGACCACCCTGCACCACCCTCCATCTCCCCCCAATATGTGTGCTTAAAGCAGGCTGAAAAACAAGTGATAAGGGGTAATAACACCAAAAACGTGTTACCCCACCAAACAGGCTTCATTCCTGGGTAAAGCACCGACAGACCGCCTCCCTGGACCTCCCTGGACCAGCCTGGACCACCCTGCATATCCCCCCAAAATATGGGCCCAAAGCAGGCTGGAAATACCTCACACACACCCCCCCCCCTCAACACCCCCCACACACCCGCCCACCATGCACCAAAACCCCGCAGAGACACCTCCGCAACATACCCCTGTAACCCCGCGCACCACGAGGTCCCGGGCCCCGAAACTTAAGCCCCTTCCCTGGGTTAAAACCCTCCATCAGCGCCCCCAGAGTTTCGGGGTTCTGGTATTCCAAATTTGGTTTCGTGGTCCTGGTAATCCAACTTCATTTTATATCGTTATTTTTCTAAGTCTTTTCCAACTTTAACTTTTTTTTTTCGCGGTCCTGGTAATCCAACTTCATTGTATATCGTTATTTTTCTAAGTATTTTCCAACTTTAACTTTTTTTTTTCGCGGTCCTGGTAATCCAACTTCATTGTATATCGTTTTTTTTCTAAGTCTTTTCCAACTTTAACTTTTTATTTTCGTGGTCCTGGTAATGACACAGACTACCAGAGATCCAGGGGGAGTCACGCACCATCTCTGGCCCACGCCAGAGCACCAACACCGGCCTCATTCATCACAGATGGAGCCTGGATGAAATCAAGTTTCTCGTTTTTTTTCTAAGTCTTTTCCAACTTTAACTTTTTATTTTCGTGGTCCTGGTAATGACACAGACTACCAGAGATCCAGGGGGAGTCACGCACCATCTCTGGCCCACGCCAGAGCCCCAACATCGGCCTCATTCATCACAGATGGAGCCTGGATGATATCAAGTTTCTCGTTTTTTTTCTAAGTCTTTTCCAACTTTAACTTTTTTTTTTCGCGGTCCTGGTAATCCAACTTCATTGTATATCGTTATTTTTCTAAGTATTTTCCAACTTTAACTTTTTTTTTTCGCGGTCCTGGTAATCCAACTTCATTGTATATCGTTTTTTTTCTAAGTCTTTTCCAACTTTAACTTTTTATTTTCGTGGTCCTGGTAATGA
>NW_027635177.1:650000-677500 GCF_949748355.1 Melanostigma gelatinosum | reverse complement strand
AAGACAAATACCCTTATATCTGGAAAAGTGTCATTCCGACTACATTTGATGGGGCTCTCGTTTATGCCAAAAATCCCAACCCAATTGGCACTCATCATCCCGGGTGTCCCCAAAGCCTGTAGGGACACTTTATGCCATTCGGGCTTGGATTTGTGGGACATGCAGCCTACATGAGAGCCCTATCATATGTAGTCGGGACGGCCCTTTTTCGTCACCATATATGGTGCAATTGGATCTAAATGTGCTACAGCCACCAGATTTGGTACACAGGGTCTGTGGCTTCATATGAACACACACACCAAGTTTGGTGGGGCTAGCCCCTCAAATTGTGAAATGTTGGTGTCTCAGGCAAAGTGAGGCAATGTCATTGAATTTGCCCAAAAATTAAAGTCATCCGATTTGGTTGAAACTTTGCACACCTGTTTGGCTGTTCCCACGTATGCCCCCTCATACGTTTCAGCCTCCTAGCCCAGAGCCTACTCTAGATATTGTTTGGGACGTCTGGGAACAGAAGGGCCGATCGGGTTGGGATTTTCGGACTAAACGAGACCCCAGTCAAATGTAGGTGGAACGTCCCTTTCTGAGTTCTAAGGATAAGCTCCCAAATGACACTAATTGTGGGACATGCGGCCTACATGAGAGCTCCATCAAATGTAGTCGGAACAGCCCTTTTACAAAGACAAATACCCTTATATCTGGAAAAGTGTCATTCCGACTACATTTGATGGGGCTCTCGTTTATGCCAAAAATCCCAACCCTATTGGCACTTATCGTCCCGGTTGTCCCCAAAGCCTGTAGGGACACTTTATGCCATTCGGGCTTGGATTTGTGGGCCATTTGGCCTACAAAGGGACATTACGGGAAATGTTCCCGGAATGGCAGAATAGGCCCCATGTCACCGGGGACACAAAGGGACATTCGGGGGGCCGAATGGGTCAAATTGGGCCATGTGGGGGGACGAATCGGACCGAAAGGGACATTCGAGGGCCACCTCCGCAGACTTCAGGATTGACATTTTAAACTGCCATATCTCTTCAACCGTTCAATATCTCGCCCTCAAACGTAGATATCTTGGATCAGCGTTAAATTGTACCGGAACAATATTTCTGGGACAAAAGTTGCCATTCGGGCAGTATGGTGTTGGATGACATGAAATGCACTTGTGCAATTTGATCTAAATGTTCTACAGCCACTACATTTGGTAGACAGTGTCTGGGGCTTCATATGAACACACACACCAAGTTTGGTGGGGCTAGCCCCTCAAATTGTGAAATGTTGGTGTCTCAGGCAAAGTGAGGCAATGTCATTGAATTTGCCCAAAAATTAAAGTCATCCGATTTACTTGAAAGTTTGCACACCTGTTTGGCTGTTCCCAGGTATGCCCCCTCATAAGTGTCAACCTCCTAGTCCAGAGCCTACTCTAGATATTGTTTGGGACGTCTGGGAACAGAAGGGCCGATCGGGTTGGGATTTTTGGACTAAACGAGACCCCAGTCAAATGTAGGTGGAACGTCCCTTTCTGAGTTCTAAGGATAAGCTCCCAAATGGCACTAATTGTGGGACATGCGGCCTACATGAGAGCTCCATCAAATGTAGTCGGAACGGCCCTTTTACAAAGACAAATACCCTTATATCTGGAAAAGTGTCATTCCGACTACATTTTATGGGGCTCTCGTTTATGCCAAAAATCCCAACCCTATTGGCACTTATCGTCCCGGTTGTCCCCAAAGCCTGTAGGGACACTTTATGCCATTCGGGCTTGGATTTGTGGGCCATTTGGCCTACAAAGGGACATTAGGGGAAATGTCCCCGGAATGGCAGAATAGGCCCCATGTCACCGGGGACACAAAGGGACATTAGGGGGGCCTGTCCCCGGAATGGCAGAATAGGCCCCATGTCACCGGGGACACAAAGGGGCATTTGGGGGGCCGAATGGGTCAAATCGGGCCATTTGGGGGGACGAATCAGACCGAAAGGGACATTCGAGGGCCACCTCCGCAGACTTCAGGATTGACATTTTAAACTGCCATATCTCTTCAACCGTTCAATATCTCGCCCTCAAACGTAGATATCTTGGATCAGCGTTAAATTGTAGCGGAACAATATTTTTGGGACAAAAGTTGCCATTCAGGCAGTATGGTGTTGGGTGACATGAAATGTACTTGTGCAATTTGATCTAAATGTGCTACAGCCACCAAATTTGGTACACTGGGTCTGTGGCTTCATATGAACACACACACCAAGTATGGTGGGGCTAGCCCCTCAAATTGTGAAATTTGGTATCTCAGGCAAACTGAGGCAATGTCATTGAATTTGCTCAAAAATCAAAGTCATCCGATTTGGTTGAAAGTTTGCACACCTGTTTGGCTGTTCCCAGGTATGCCCCCTCATAAGTGTCAACCTCCTAGCCCAGAGCCTACTCTAGATATTGTATGGGACGTCTGGGAACAGAAGGGCCGATCGGGTTGGGATTTTTGGACTAAACGAGACCCCAGTCAAATGTAGGTGAAATGTCCCTTTCTGAGTCAGAAGGATAAGCTCCCAAATGGCACTAATTGAGGGACATCCGGCCTACATGAGAGCCCCATCAAATGTAGTCGGGACGGCCCTTTTACAAAGACAAATACCCATATAACTGGAAAAGTGTCATTCCAACTACATTTGATGGGGCTCTCGTTTATGCCAAAAATCCCAACCCAAATGGCACTAGTGGTCCCGGGGTTCCCCAAAGCCTGTAGGGACACTTTATGCCATTCAGGCTTGGATATGTGGGACATGCAGCCTACATGAGAGCCCTATCATATGTAGTCGGGACGGCCCTTTTTCGTCACCATATATGGTGCAATTAGATCTAAATGTGCTACAGCCACCAGATTTGGTACACAGGGTCTGTGGCTTCATATGAACACACACACCAAATTTGGTGGGGCTAGCCCCTCAAATTGTGAAATTTTGGTATCTCAGGCAAACTGAGGCAATGTCATTGAATTTGCCCAAAAATCAAAGTCATCCGATTTGGTTGAAAGTTTGCACACCTGTTTGGCTGTTCCCAGGTATGCCCCCTCATAAGTGTCAACCTCCTAGCCCAGAGCCTACTCTAGATATTGTATGGGACGTCTGGGAACAGAAGGGCCGATCGGGTTGGGATTTTTGGACTAAACGAGACCCCAGTCAAATGTAGGTGGAACGTCCCTTTCTGAGTTCTAAGGATAAGCTCCGAAATGGCACAAATTGTGGGACATGCGGCCTACATGAGAGCCCCATCAAATGTAGTCGGAACGGCCCTTTTACAAAGACAAATACCCTTATAACTGGAAAAGTGTCATTCCGACTACATTTGATGGGGCTCTCGTTTATGCCAAAAATCCCAACCCAAGTGGCACTTATCGTCCCGGGTGTCCCCAAAGCCTGTAGGGACACTTTATGCCATTCGGGCTTGGATTTGTGGGACATGCAGCCTACATGAGAGCCCTATCATATGTAGTCGGGACGGCCCTTTTTTGTCACCATATATGGTGCAATTGGATCTAAATGTGCTACAGCCACCAGATTTGGTACACAGGGCCTGTGGCTTCATATGAACACACACACCAAGTTTGGTGGGGCTAGCCCCTCAAATTGTGAAATTTTGGTATCTCAGGCAAACTGAGGCAATGTCATTGAATTTGCCCAAAAATCAAAGTCATCCGATTTGGTTGAAAGTTTGCACACCTGTTTGGCTGTTCCCAGGTATGCCCCCTCATAAGTGTCAACCTCCTAGCCCAGAGCCTACTCCAGATATTGTTTGGGAGGTCTGGGAACAGAAGGGCCGATCGGGTTGGGATTTTTGGACTAAACGAGACCCCAGTCAAATGTAGGTGGAACGTCCCTTTCTGAGTCAGAAGGATAAGCTCCCAAATGGCACTAATTGAGGGACATGCGGCCTACATGAGAGCCCCATCAAATGTAGTCGGAACGGCCCTTTTACAAAGACAAATACCCTTATATCTGGAAAAGTGTCATTCCGACTACATTTGATGGGGCTCTCGTTTATGCCAAAAATCCCAGCCCAAGTGGCACTTATCGTCCCGGGTGTCCCCCAAGCCTGTAGGGACACTTTATGCCATTCGGGCTTGGATTTGTGGGACATGCAGCCTACATGAGAGCCCTATCATATGTAGTCGGGACGGCCCTTTTTCGTCACCATATATGGTGCAATTGGATCTAAATGTGCTATAGCCACCAGATTTGGTACACAGGGTCTGTGGCTTCATATGAACACACACACCAAGTTTGGTGGGGCTAGCCCCTCAAATTGTGAAATTTTGGTATCTCAGGCAAACTGAGGCAATATCATTGAATTTGCCCAAAAATCAAAGTCATCCGATTTGGTTGAAAGTTTGCACACCTGTTTGGCTGTTCCCAGGTATGCCCCCTCATAAGTGTCAACCTCCTAGCCCAGAGCCTACTCTAGATATTGTTTGGGAGGTCTGGGAACAGAAGGGCCGATCGGGTTGGGATTTTTGGACTAAACGAGACCCCAGTCAAATGTAGGTGGAACGTCCCTTTCTGAGTCAGAAGGATAAGCTCCCAAATGGCACTAATTGTGGGACATGCGGCCTACATGAGAGCCCCATCAAATGTAGTCGGGACGGCCCTTTTACAAAGACAAATACCCATATAACTGGAAAAGTGTCATTCCAACTACATTTGATGGGGCTCTCGTTTATGCCAAAAATCCCAACCCGAATGGCACTAATGGTCCCGGGGTTCCCCAAAGCCTGTAGGGACACTTTATGCCATTCGGGCTTGGATATGTGGGACATGCAGCCTACATGAGAGCCCTATCATATGTAGTCGGGACGGCCCTTTTACAAAGACAAATACCCTTATAACTGGAAAAGTGTCATTCCAACTACATTTGATGGGGCTCTCGTTTATGCCAAAAATCCCAACCCAAGTGGCACTTATCGTCCCGGGTGTCCCCAAAGCCTGTAGGGACACTTTATGCCATTCGGGCTTGGATTTGTGGGACATGCAGCCTACATGAGAGCCCTATCATATGTAGTCGGGACGGCCCTTTTTTGTCACCATATATGGTGCAATTGGATCTAAATGTGCTACAGCCACCAAATTTGGTACACAGGGCCTGTGGCTTCATATGAACACACACACCAAGTTTGGTGGGGCTAGCCCCTCAAATTGTGAAATTTTGGTATCTCAGGCAAACTGAGGCAATGTCATTGAATTTGCCCAAAAATCAAAGTCATCCGATTTGGTTGAAAGTTTGCACACCTGTTTGGCTGTTCCCAGGTATGCCCCCTCATAAGTGTCAACCTCCTAGCCCAGAGCCTACTCCAGATATTGTTTGGGAGGTCTGGGAACAGAAGGGCCGATCGGGTTGGGATATTTGGACTAAACGAGACCCCAGTCAAATGTAGGTGGAACGTCCCTTTCTGAGTTCTAAGGATAAGCTCCCAAATGGCACTAATTGTGGGACATGCGGCCTACATGAGAGCTCCATCAAATGTAGTCGGAATGGCCCTTTTACAAAGACAAATACCCTTATATCTGGAAAAGTGTCATTCCGACTACATTTGATGGGGCTCTCGTTTATGCCAAAAATCCCAACCCAATTGGCACTCATCATCCCGGGTGTCCCCAAAGCCTGTAGGGACACTTTATGCCATTCGGGCTTGGATTTGTGGGACATGCAGCCTACATGAGAGCCCTATCATATGTAGTCGGGACGGCCCTTTTTCGTCACCATATATGGTGCAATTGGATCTAAATGTGCTACAGCCACCAGATTTGGTACACAGGGTCTGTGGCTTCATATGAACACACACACCAAGTTTGGTGGGGCTAGCCCCTCAAATTGTGAAATGTTGGTGTCTCAGGCAAAGTGAGGCAATGTCATTGAATTTGCCCAAAAATTAAAGTCATCCGATTTGGTTGAAACTTTGCACACCTGTTTGGCTGTTCCCACGTATGCCCCCTCATACGTTTCAGCCTCCTAGCCCAGAGCCTACTCTAGATATTGTTTGGGACGTCTGGGAACAGAAGGGCCGATCGGGTTGGGATTTTCGGACTAAACGAGACCCCAGTCAAATGTAGGTGGAACGTCCCTTTCTGAGTTCTAAGGATAAGCTCCCAAATGGCACTAATTGTGGGACATGCGGCCTACATGAGAGCTCCATCAAATGTAGTCGGAACGGCCCTTTTACAAAGACAAATACCCTTATATCTGGAAAAGTGTCATTCCGACTACATTTTATGGGGCTCTCGTTTATGCCAAAAATCCCAACCCTATTGGCACTTATCGTCCCGGTTGTCCCCAAAGCCTGTAGGGACACTTTATGCCATTCGGGCTTGGATTTGTGGGCCATTTGGCCTACAAAGGGACATTAGGGGGGCCTGTCCCCGGAATGGCAGAATAGGCCCCATGTCACCGGGGACACAAAGGGGCATTTGGGGGGCCGAATGGGTCAAATCGGGCCATTTGGGGGGACGAATCAGACCGAAAGGGACATTCGAGGGCCACCTCCGCAGACTTCAGGATTGACATTTTAAACTGCCATATCTCTTCAACCGTTCAATATCTCGCCCTCAAACGTAGATATCTTGGATCAGCGTTAAATTGTAGCGGAACAATATTTTTGGGACAAAAGTTGCCATTCAGGCAGTATGGTGTTGGGTGACATGAAATGTACTTGTGCAATTTGATCTAAATGTGCTACAGCCACCAAATTTGGTACACTGGGTCTGTGGCTTCATATGAACACACACACCAAGTATGGTGGGGCTAGCCCCTCAAATTGTGAAATTTGGTATCTCAGGCAAACTGAGGCAATGTCATTGAATTTGCTCAAAAATCAAAGTCATCCGATTTGGTTGAAAGTTTGCACACCTGTTTGGCTGTTCCCAGGTATGCCCCCTCATAAGTGTCAACCTCCTAGCCCAGAGCCTACTCTAGATATTGTATGGGACGTCTGGGAACAGAAGGGCCGATCGGGTTGGGATTTTTGGACTAAACGAGACCCCAGTCAAATGTAGGTGAAATGTCCCTTTCTGAGTCAGAAGGATAAGCTCCCAAATGGCACTAATTGAGGGACATCCGGCCTACATGAGAGCCCCATCAAATGTAGTCGGGACGGCCCTTTTACAAAGACAAATACCCATATAACTGGAAAAGTGTCATTCCAACTACATTTGATGGGGCTCTCGTTTATGCCAAAAATCCCAACCCGAATGGCACTAATGGTCCCGGGGTTCCCCAAAGCCTGTAGGGACACTTTATGCCATTCAGGCTTGGATTTGTGGGACATGCAGCCTACATGAGAGCCCTATCATATGTAGTCGGGATGGCCTTGTTACAAAGACAAATACCCTCATAACTGGAAAAGTGTCATTCCAACTACATTTGATGGGGCTCACGTTTATGCCAAAAATCCCAACCCAAGTGGCACTTACCGTCCCGGGTGTCCCGAAAGCCTGTAGGGACACTTTATGCCATTCGGGCTTGGATTTGTGGGACATGCAGCCTACATGAGAGCCCTATCATATGTAGTCGGGACGGCCCTTTTACAAAGACAAATACCCTCATAACTGGAAAAGTGTCATTCCAACTACATTTGATGGGGCTCACGTTTATGCCAAAAATCCCAACCCAAGTGGCACTTACCGTCCCGGGTGTCCCGAAAGCCTGTAGGGACACTTTATGCCATTCGGGCTTGGATTTGTGGGACATGCAGCCTACATGAGAGCCCTATCAAATGTAGTCGGGACGGCCCTTTTTTGTCACCATATATGGTGCAATTGGATCTAAATGTGCTACAGCCACCAGATTTGGTACACAGGGTCTGTGGCTTCATATGAACACACACACCAAGTTTGGTGGGGCTAGCCCCTCAAATTGTGAAATGTTGGTATCTCAGGCAAACTGAGGCAATGTCATTGAATTTGCCCAAAAATCAAAGTCATCCGATTTGGTTGAAAGTTTGCACACCTGTTTGGCTGTTCCCAGGTATGCCCCCTCATAAGTGTCAACCTCCTAGCCCAGAGCCTACTCTGGATATTGTATGGGACGTCTGGGAACAGAAGGGCCGATCGGGTTGGGATTTTTGGACTAAACGAGACCCCAGTCAAATGTAGGTGGAACGTCCCTTTCTGAGTTCTAAGGATAAGCTCCCAAATGGCACTAATTGTGGGACATGCGGCCTACATGAGAGCCCCATCAAATGTAGTCGGGACGGCCCTTTTACAAAGACAAATACCCATATAACTGGAAAAGTGTCATTCCAACTACATTTGATGGGGCTCTCGTTTATGCCAAAAATCCCAACCCGAATGGCACTAATGGTCCCGGGGTTCCCCAAAGCCTGTAGGGACACTTTATGCCATTCGGGCTTGGATATGTGGGACATGCAGCCTACATGAGAGCCCTATCATATGTAGTCGGGACGGCCCTTTTACAAAGACAAATACCCTTATAACTGGAAAAGTGTCATTCCAACTACATTTGATGGGGCTCTCGTTTATGCCAAAAATCCCAACCCGAATGGCACTAATGGTCCCGGGGTTCCCCAAAGCCTGTAGGGACACTTTATGCCATTCGGGCTTGGATATGTGGGACATGCAGCCTACATGAGAGCCCTATCATATGTAGTCGGGACGGCCCTTTTTTGTCACCATATATGGTGCAATTGGATCTAAATGTGCTACAGCCACCAGATTTGGTACACAGGGCCTGTGGCTTCATATGAACACACACACCAAGTTTGGTGGGGCTAGCCCCTCAAATTGTGAAATTTTGGTATCTCAGGCAAACTGAGGCAATGTCCTTGAATTTGCCCAGAAATCAAAGTCATCCGATTTGGTTGAAAGTTTGCACACCTGTTTGGCTGTTCCCAGGTATGCCCCCTCATAAGTGTCAACCTCCTAGCCCAGAGCCTACTCCAGATATTGTTTGGGAGGTCTGGGAACAGAAGGGCCGATCGGGTTGGGATTTTTGGACTAAACGAGACCCCAGTCAAATGTAGGTGGAACGTCCCTTTCTGAGTTCTAAGGATAAGCTCCCAAATGGCACTAATTGTGGGACATGCGGCCTACATGAGAGCTCCATCAAATGTAGTCGGAATGGCCCTTTTACAAAGACAAATACCCTTATATCTGGAAAAGTGTCATTCCGACTACATTTGATGGGGCTCTCGTTTATGCCAAAAATCCCAACCCAATTGGCACTCATCATCCCGGGTGTCCCCAAAGCCTGTAGGGACACTTTATGCCATTCGGGCTTGGATTTGTGGGACATGCAGCCTACATGAGAGCCCTATCATATGTAGTCGGGACGGCCCTTTTTCGTCACCATATATGGTGCAATTGGATCTAAATGTGCTACAGCCACCAGATTTGGTACACAGGGTCTGTGGCTTCATATGAACACACACACCAAGTTTGGTGGGGCTAGCCCCTCAAATTGTGAAATGTTGGTGTCTCAGGCAAAGTGAGGCAATGTCATTGAATTTGCCCAAAAATTAAAGTCATCCGATTTGGTTGAAACTTTGCACACCTGTTTGGCTGTTCCCACGTATGCCCCCTCATACGTTTCAGCCTCCTAGCCCAGAGCCTACTCTAGATATTGTTTGGGACGTCTGGGAACAGAAGGGCCGATCGGGTTGGGATTTTCGGACTAAACGAGACCCCAGTCAAATGTAGGTGGAACGTCCCTTTCTGAGTTCTAAGGATAAGCTCCCAAATGGCACTAATTGTGGGACATGCGGCCTACATGAGAGCTCCATCAAATGTAGTCGGAACGGCCCTTTTACAAAGACAAATACCCTTATATCTGGAAAAGTGTCATTCCGACTACATTTTATGGGGCTCTCGTTTATGCCAAAAATCCCAACCCTATTGGCACTTATCGTCCCGGTTGTCCCCAAAGCCTGTAGGGACACTTTATGCCATTCGGGCTTGGATTTGTGGGCCATTTGGCCTACAAAGGGACATTAGGGGGGCCTGTCCCCGGAATGGCAGAATAGGCCCCATGTCACCGGGGACACAAAGGGGCATTTGGGGGGCCGAATGGGTCAAATCGGGCCATTTGGGGGGACGAATCAGACCGAAAGGGACATTCGAGGGCCACCTCCGCAGACTTCAGGATTGACATTTTAAACTGCCATATCTCTTCAACCGTTCAATATCTCGCCCTCAAACGTAGATATCTTGGATCAGCGTTAAATTGTAGCGGAACAATATTTTTGGGACAAAAGTTGCCATTCAGGCAGTATGGTGTTGGGTGACATGAAATGTACTTGTGCAATTTGATCTAAATGTGCTACAGCCACCAAATTTGGTACACTGGGTCTGTGGCTTCATATGAACACACACACCAAGTATGGTGGGGCTAGCCCCTCAAATTGTGAAATTTGGTATCTCAGGCAAACTGAGGCAATGTCATTGAATTTGCTCAAAAATCAAAGTCATCCGATTTGGTTGAAAGTTTGCACACCTGTTTGGCTGTTCCCAGGTATGCCCCCTCATAAGTGTCAACCTCCTAGCCCAGAGCCTACTCTAGATATTGTATGGGACGTCTGGGAACAGAAGGGCCGATCGGGTTGGGATTTTTGGACTAAACGAGACCCCAGTCAAATGTAGGTGAAATGTCCCTTTCTGAGTCAGAAGGATAAGCTCCCAAATGGCACTAATTGAGGGACATCCGGCCTACATGAGAGCCCCATCAAATGTAGTCGGGACGGCCCTTTTACAAAGACAAATACCCATATAACTGGAAAAGTGTCATTCCAACTACATTTGATGGGGCTCTCGTTTATGCCAAAAATCCCAACCCGAATGGCACTAATGGTCCCGGGGTTCCCCAAAGCCTGTAGGGACACTTTATGCCATTCAGGCTTGGATTTGTGGGACATGCAGCCTACATGAGAGCCCTATCATATGTAGTCGGGATGGCCTTGTTACAAAGACAAATACCCTCATAACTGGAAAAGTGTCATTCCAACTACATTTGATGGGGCTCACGTTTATGCCAAAAATCCCAACCCAAGTGGCACTTACCGTCCCGGGTGTCCCGAAAGCCTGTAGGGACACTTTATGCCATTCGGGCTTGGATTTGTGGGACATGCAGCCTACATGAGAGCCCTATCATATGTAGTCGGGACGGCCCTTTTACAAAGACAAATACCCTCATAACTGGAAAAGTGTCATTCCAACTACATTTGATGGGGCTCACGTTTATGCCAAAAATCCCAACCCAAGTGGCACTTACCGTCCCGGGTGTCCCGAAAGCCTGTAGGGACACTTTATGCCATTCGGGCTTGGATTTGTGGGACATGCAGCCTACATGAGAGCCCTATCAAATGTAGTCGGGACGGCCCTTTTTTGTCACCATATATGGTGCAATTGGATCTAAATGTGCTACAGCCACCAGATTTGGTACACAGGGTCTGTGGCTTCATATGAACACACACACCAAGTTTGGTGGGGCTAGCCCCTCAAATTGTGAAATGTTGGTATCTCAGGCAAACTGAGGCAATGTCATTGAATTTGCCCAAAAATCAAAGTCATCCGATTTGGTTGAAAGTTTGCACACCTGTTTGGCTGTTCCCAGGTATGCCCCCTCATAAGTGTCAACCTCCTAGCCCAGAGCCTACTCTGGATATTGTATGGGACGTCTGGGAACAGAAGGGCCGATCGGGTTGGGATTTTTGGACTAAACGAGACCCCAGTCAAATGTAGGTGGAACGTCCCTTTCTGAGTTCTAAGGATAAGCTCCCAAATGGCACTAATTGTGGGACATGCGGCCTACATGAGAGCCCCATCAAATGTAGTCGGGACGGCCCTTTTACAAAGACAAATACCCATATAACTGGAAAAGTGTCATTCCAACTACATTTGATGGGGCTCTCGTTTATGCCAAAAATCCCAACCCGAATGGCACTAATGGTCCCGGGGTTCCCCAAAGCCTGTAGGGACACTTTATGCCATTCGGGCTTGGATATGTGGGACATGCAGCCTACATGAGAGCCCTATCATATGTAGTCGGGACGGCCCTTTTACAAAGACAAATACCCTTATAACTGGAAAAGTGTCATTCCAACTACATTTGATGGGGCTCTCGTTTATGCCAAAAATCCCAACCCAAGTGGCACTTATCGTCCCGGGTGTCCCCAAAGCCTGTAGGGACACTTTATGCCATTCGGGCTTGGATTTGTGGGACATGCAGCCTACATGAGAGCCCTATCATATGTAGTCGGGACGGCCCTTTTTTGTCACCATATATGGTGCAATTGGATCTAAATGTGCTACAGCCACCAAAGTTGGTACACAGGGCCTGTGGCTTCATATGAACACACACACCAAGTTTGGTGGGGCTAGCCCCTCAAATTGTGAAATTTTGGTATCTCAGGCAAACTGAGGCAATGTCATTGAATTTGCCCAAAAATCAAAGTCATCCGATTTGGTTGAAAGTTTGCACACCTGTTTGGCTGTTCCCAGGTATGCCCCCTCATAAGTGTCAACCTCCTAGCCCAGAGCCTACTCCAGATATTGTTTGGGAGGTCTGGGAACAGAAGGGCCGATCGGGTTGGGATATTTGGACTAAACGAGACCCCAGTCAAATGTAGGTGGAACGTCCCTTTCTGAGTTCTAAGGATAAGCTCCCAAATGGCACTAATTGTGGGACATGCGGCCTACATGAGAGCTCCATCAAATGTAGTCGGAATGGCCCTTTTACAAAGACAAATACCCTTATATCTGGAAAAGTGTCATTCCGACTACATTTGATGGGGCTCTCGTTTATGCCAAAAATCCCAACCCAATTGGCACTCATCATCCCGGGTGTCCCCAAAGCCTGTAGGGACACTTTATGCCATTCGGGCTTGGATTTGTGGGACATGCAGCCTACATGAGAGCCCTATCATATGTAGTCGGGACGGCCCTTTTTCGTCACCATATATGGTGCAATTGGATCTAAATGTGCTACAGCCACCAGATTTGGTACACAGGGTCTGTGGCTTCATATGAACACACACACCAAGTTTGGTGGGGCTAGCCCCTCAAATTGTGAAATGTTGGTGTCTCAGGCAAAGTGAGGCAATGTCATTGAATTTGCCCAAAAATTAAAGTCATCCGATTTGGTTGAAACTTTGCACACCTGTTTGGCTGTTCCCACGTATGCCCCCTCATACGTTTCAGCCTCCTAGCCCAGAGCCTACTCTAGATATTGTTTGGGACGTCTGGGAACAGAAGGGCCGATCGGGTTGGGATTTTCGGACTAAACGAGACCCCAGTCAAATGTAGGTGGAACGTCCCTTTCTGAGTTCTAAGGATAAGCTCCCAAATGACACTAATTGTGGGACATGCGGCCTACATGAGAGCTCCATCAAATGTAGTCGGAACAGCCCTTTTACAAAGACAAATACCCTTATATCTGGAAAAGTGTCATTCCGACTACATTTGATGGGGCTCTCGTTTATGCCAAAAATCCCAACCCTATTGGCACTTATCGTCCCGGTTGTCCCCAAAGCCTGTAGGGACACTTTATGCCATTCGGGCTTGGATTTGTGGGCCATTTGGCCTACAAAGGGACATTACGGGAAATGTTCCCGGAATGGCAGAATAGGCCCCATGTCACCGGGGACACAAAGGGACATTCGGGGGGCCGAATGGGTCAAATTGGGCCATGTGGGGCGACGAATCGGACCGAAAGGGACATTCGAGGGCGACCTCCGCAGACTTCAGGATTGACATTTTAAACTGCCATATCTCTTCAACCGTTCAATATCTCGCCCTCAAACGTAGATATCTTGGATCAGCGTTAAATTGTACCGGAACAATATTTCTGGGACAAAAGTTGCCATTCGGGCAGTATGGTGTTGGATGACATGAAATGCACTTGTGCAATTTGATCTAAATGTTCTACAGCCACTACATTTGGTAGACAGTGTCTGGGGCTTCATATGAACACACACACCAAGTTTGGTGGGGCTAGCCCCTCAAATTGTGAAATGTTGGTGTCTCAGGCAAAGTGAGGCAATGTCATTGAATTTGCCCAAAAATTAAAGTCATCCGATTTACTTGAAAGTTTGCACACCTGTTTGGCTGTTCCCAGGTATGCCCCCTCATAAGTGTCAACCTCCTAGCCCAGAGCCTACTCTAGATATTGTTTGGGACGTCTGGGAACAGAAGGGCCGATCGGGTTGGGATTTTTGGACTAAACGAGACCCCAGTCAAATGTAGGTGGAACGTCCCTTTCTGAGTTCTAAGGATAAGCTCCCAAATGGCACTAATTGTGGGACATGCGGCCTACATGAGAGCTCCATCAAATGTAGTCGGAACGGCCCTTTTACAAAGACAAATACCCTTATATCTGGAAAAGTGTCATTCCGACTACATTTTATGGGGCTCTCGTTTATGCCAAAAATCCCAACCCTATTGGCACTTATCGTCCCGGTTGTCCCCAAAGCCTGTAGGGACACTTTATGCCATTCGGGCTTGGATTTGTGGGCCATTTGGCCTACAAAGGGACATTAGGGGGGCCTGTCCCCGGAATGGCAGAATAGGCCCCATGTCACCGGGGACACAAAGGGGCATTTGGGGGGCCGAATGGGTCAAATCGGGCCATTTGGGGGGACGAATCAGACCGAAAGGGACATTCGAGGGCCACCTCCGCAGACTTCAGGATTGACATTTTAAACTGCCATATCTCTTCAACCGTTCAATATCTCGCCCTCAAACGTAGATATCTTGGATCAGCGTTAAATTGTAGCGGAACAATATTTTTGGGACAAAAGTTGCCATTCAGGCAGTATGGTGTTGGGTGACATGAAATGTACTTGTGCAATTTGATCTAAATGTGCTACAGCCACCAAATTTGGTACACTGGGTCTGTGGCTTCATATGAACACACACACCAAGTATGGTGGGGCTAGCCCCTCAAATTGTGAAATTTGGTATCTCAGGCAAACTGAGGCAATGTCATTGAATTTGCTCAAAAATCAAAGTCATCCGATTTGGTTGAAAGTTTGCACACCTGTTTGGCTGTTCCCAGGTATGCCCCCTCATAAGTGTCAACCTCCTAGCCCAGAGCCTACTCTAGATATTGTATGGGACGTCTGGGAACAGAAGGGCCGATCGGGTTGGGATTTTTGGACTAAACGAGACCCCAGTCAAATGTAGGTGAAATGTCCCTTTCTGAGTCAGAAGGATAAGCTCCCAAATGGCACTAATTGAGGGACATCCGGCCTACATGAGAGCCCCATCAAATGTAGTCGGGACGGCCCTTTTACAAAGACAAATACCCATATAACTGGAAAAGTGTCATTCCAACTACATTTGATGGGGCTCTCGTTTATGCCAAAAATCCCAACCCGAATGGCACTAATGGTCCCGGGGTTCCCCAAAGCCTGTAGGGACACTTTATGCCATTCAGGCTTGGATTTGTGGGACATGCAGCCTACATGAGAGCCCTATCATATGTAGTCGGGATGGCCTTGTTACAAAGACAAATACCCTCATAACTGGAAAAGTGTCATTCCAACTACATTTGATGGGGCTCACGTTTATGCCAAAAATCCCAACCCAAGTGGCACTTACCGTCCCGGGTGTCCCGAAAGCCTGTAGGGACACTTTATGCCATTCGGGCTTGGATTTGTGGGACATGCAGCCTACATGAGAGCCCTATCATATGTAGTCGGGACGGCCCTTTTACAAAGACAAATACCCTCATAACTGGAAAAGTGTCATTCCAACTACATTTGATGGGGCTCACGTTTATGCCAAAAATCCCAACCCAAGTGGCACTTACCGTCCCGGGTGTCCCGAAAGCCTGTAGGGACACTTTATGCCATTCGGGCTTGGATTTGTGGGACATGCAGCCTACATGAGAGCCCTATCATATGTAGTCGGGACGGCCCTTTTTTGTCACCATATATGGTGCAATTGGATCTAAATGTGCTACAGCCACCAGATTTGGTACACAGGGTCTGTGGCTTCATATGAACACACACACCAAGTTTGGTGGGGCTAGCCCCTCAAATTGTGAAATTTTGGTATCTCAGGCAAACTGAGGCAATGTCATTGAATTTGCCCAAAAATCAAAGTCATCCGATTTGGTTGAAAGTTTGCACACCTGTTTGGCTGTTCCCAGGTATGCCCCCTCATAAGTGTCAACCTCCTAGCCCAGAGCCTACTCTAGATATTGTATGGGACGTCTGGGAACAGAAGGGCCGATCGGGTTGGGATTTTTGGACTAAACGAGACCCCAGTCAAATGTAGGTGGAACGTCCCTTTCTGAGTTCTAAGGATAAGCTCCCAAATGGCACTAATTGTGGGACATGCGGCCTACATGAGAGCTCCATCAAATGTAGTCGGAACGGCCCTTTTACAAAGACAAATACCCTTATATCTGGAAAAGTGTCATTCCGACTACATTTGATGGGGCTCTCGTTTATGCCAAAAATCCCAACCCAAGTGGCACTTATCGTCCCGGGTGTCCCCCAAGCCTGTAGGGACACTTTATGCCATTCGGGCTTGGATTTGTGGGACATGCAGCCTACATGAGAGCCCTATCATATGTAGTCGGGACGGCCCTTTTTCGTCACCATATATGGTGCAATTGGATCTAAATGTGCTATAGCCACCAGATTTGGTACACAGGGTCTGTGGCTTCATATGAACACACACACCAAGTTTGGTGGGGCTAGCCCCTCAAATTGTGAAATTTTGGTATCTCAGGCAAACTGAGGCAATGTCATTGAATTTGCCCAAAAATCAAAGTCATCCGATTTGGTTGAAAGTTTGCACACCTGTTTGGCTGTTCCCAGGTATGCCCCCTCATAAGTGTCAACCTCCTAGCCCAGAGCCTACTCTAGATATTGTTTGGGACGTCTGGGAACAGAAGGGCCGATCGGGTTGGGATTTTTGGACTAAACGAGACCCCAGTCAAATGTAGGTGGAACGTCCCTTTCTGAGTCAGAAGGATAAGCTCCCAAATGGCACTAATTGTGGGACATGCGGCCTACATGAGAGCCCCATCAAATGTAGTCGGGACGGCCCTTTTACAAAGACAAATACCCATATAACTGGAAAAGTGTCATTCCAACTACATTTGATGGGGCTCTCGTTTATGCCAAAAATCCCAACCCGAATGGCACTAATGGTCCCGGGGTTCCCCCAAAGCCTGTAGGGACACTTTATGCCATTCGGGCTTGGATATGTGGGACATGCAGCCTACATGAGAGCCCTATCATATGTAGTCGGGACGGCCCTTTTACAAAGACAAATACCCTTATAACTGGAAAAGTGTCATTCCAACTACATTTGATGGGGCTCTCGTTTATGCCAAAAATCCCAACCCAAGTGGCACTTATCGTCCCGGGTGTCCCCAAAGCCTGTAGGGACACTTTATGCCATTCGGGCTTGGATTTGTGGGACATGCAGCCTACATGAGAGCCCTATCATATGTAGTCGGGACGGCCCTTTTTTGTCACCATATATGGTGCAATTGGATCTAAATGTGCTACAGCCACCAAATTTGGTACACAGGGCCTGTGGCTTCATATGAACACACACACCAAGTTTGGTGGGGCTAGCCCCTCAAATTGTGAAATTTTGGTATCTCAGGCAAACTGAGGCAATGTCATTGAATTTGCCCAAAAATCAAAGTCATCCGATTTGGTTGAAAGTTTGCACACCTGTTTGGCTGTTCCCAGGTATGCCCCCTCATAAGTGTCAACCTCCTAGCCCAGAGCCTACTCCAGATATTGTTTGGGAGGTCTGGGAACAGAAGGGCCGATCGGGTTGGGATATTTGGACTAAACGAGACCCCAGTCAAATGTAGGTGGAACGTCCCTTTCTGAGTTCTAAGGATAAGCTCCCAAATGGCACTAATTGTGGGACATGCGGCCTACATGAGAGCTCCATCAAATGTAGTCGGAATGGCCCTTTTACAAAGACAAATACCCTTATATCTGGAAAAGTGTCATTCCGACTACATTTGATGGGGCTCTCGTTTATGCCAAAAATCCCAACCCAATTGGCACTCATCATCCCGGGTGTCCCCAAAGCCTGTAGGGACACTTTATGCCATTCGGGCTTGGATTTGTGGGACATGCAGCCTACATGAGAGCCCTATCATATGTAGTCGGGACGGCCCTTTTTCGTCACCATATATGGTGCAATTGGATCTAAATGTGCTACAGCCACCAGATTTGGTACACAGGGTCTGTGGCTTCATATGAACACACACACCAAGTTTGGTGGGGCTAGCCCCTCAAATTGTGAAATGTTGGTGTCTCAGGCAAAGTGAGGCAATGTCATTGAATTTGCCCAAAAATCAAAGTCATCCGATTTGGTTGAAAGTTTGCACACCTGTTTGGCTGTTCCCAGGTATGCCCCCTCATACGTTTCAGCCTCCTAGCCCAGAGCCTACTCTAGATATTGTATGGGACGTCTGGGAACAGAAGGGCCGATCGGGTTGGGATTTTTGGACTAAACGAGACCCCAGTCAAATGTAGGTGAAATGTCCCTTTCTGAGTCAGAAGGATAAGCTCCCAAATGGCACTAATTGAGGGACATCCGGCCTACATGAGAGCCCCATCAAATGTAGTCGGGACGGCCCTTTTACAAAGACAAATACCCATATAACTGGAAAAGTGTCATTCCAACTACATTTGATGGGGCTCTCGTTTATGCCAGAAATCCCAACCCGAATGGCACTAATGGTCCCGGGGTTCCCCAAAGCCTGTAGGGACACTTTATGCCATTCAGGCTTGGATTTGTGGGACATGCAGCCTACATGAGAGCCCTATCATATGTAGTCGGGATGGCCTTGTTACAAAGACAAATACCCTCATAACTGGAAAAGTGTCATTCCAACTACATTTGATGGGGCTCACGTTTATGCCAAAAATCCCAACCCAAGTGGCACTTACCGTCCCGGGTGTCCCGAAAGCCTGTAGGGACACTTTATGCCATTCGGGCTTGGATTTGTGGGACATGCAGCCTACATGAGAGCCCTATCATATGTAGTCGGGACGGCCCTTTTACAAAGACAAATACCCTCATAACTGGAAAAGTGTCATTCCAACTACATTTGATGGGGCTCACGTTTATGCCAAAAATCCCAACCCAAGTGGCACTTACCGTCCCGGGTGTCCCGAAAGCCTGTAGGGACACTTTATGCCATTCGGGCTTGGATTTGTGGGACATGCAGCCTACATGAGAGCCCTATCATATGTAGTCGGGACGGCCCTTTTTTGTCACCATATATGGTGCAATTGGATCTAAATGTGCTACAGCCACCAGATTTGGTACACAGGGTCTGTGGCTTCATATGAACACACACACCAAGTTTGGTGGGGCTAGCCCCTCAAATTGTGAAATTTTGGTATCTCAGGCAAACTGAGGCAATGTCATTGAATTTGCCCAAAAATCAAAGTCATCCGATTTGGTTGAAAGTTTGCACACCTGTTTGGCTGTTCCCAGGTATGCCCCCTCATAAGTGTCAACCTCCTAGCCCAGAGCCTACTCTAGATATTGTATGGGACGTCTGGGAACAGAAGGGCCGATCGGGTTGGGATTTTTGGACTAAACGAGACCCCAGTCAAATGTAGGTGGAACGTCCCTTTCTGAGTTCTAAGGATAAGCTCCCAAATGGCACTAATTGTGGGACATGCGGCCTACATGAGAGCTCCATCAAATGTAGTCGGAACGGCCCTTTTACAAAGACAAATACCCTTATATCTGGAAAAGTGTCATTCCGACTACATTTGATGGGGCTCTCGTTTATGCCAAAAATCCCAACCCAAGTGGCACTTATCGTCCCGGGTGTCCCCCAAGCCTGTAGGGACACTTTATGCCATTCGGGCTTGGATTTGTGGGACATGCAGCCTACATGAGAGCCCTATCATATGTAGTCGGGACGGCCCTTTTTCGTCACCATATATGGTGCAATTGGATCTAAATGTGCTATAGCCACCAGATTTGGTACACAGGGTCTGTGGCTTCATATGAACACACACACCAAGTTTGGTGGGGCTAGCCCCTCAAATTGTGAAATTTTGGTATCTCAGGCAAACTGAGGCAATGTCATTGAATTTGCCCAAAAATCAAAGTCATCCGATTTGGTTGAAAGTTTGCACACCTGTTTGGCTGTTCCCAGGTATGCCCCCTCATAAGTGTCAACCTCCTAGCCCAGAGCCTACTCTAGATATTGTTTGGGACGTCTGGGAACAGAAGGGCCGATCGGGTTGGGATTTTTGGACTAAACGAGACCCCAGTCAAATGTAGGTGGAACGTCCCTTTCTGAGTCAGAAGGATAAGCTCCCAAATGGCACTAATTGTGGGACATGCGGCCTACATGAGAGCCCCATCAAATGTAGTCGGGACGGCCCTTTTACAAAGACAAATACCCATATAACTGGAAAAGTGTCATTCCAACTACATTTGATGGGGCTCTCGTTTATGCCAGAAATCCCAACCCGAATGGCACTAATGGTCCCGGGGTTCCCCAAAGCCTGTAGGGACACTTTATGCCATTCAGGCTTGGATTTGTGGGACATGCAGCCTACATGAGAGCCCTATCATATGTAGTCGGGATGGCCTTGTTACAAAGACAAATACCCTCATAACTGGAAAAGTGTCATTCCAACTACATTTGATGGGGCTCACGTTTATGCCAAAAATCCCAACCCAAGTGGCACTTACCGTCCCGGGTGTCCCGAAAGCCTGTAGGGACACTTTATGCCATTCGGGCTTGGATTTGTGGGACATGCAGCCTACATGAGAGCCCTATCATATGTAGTCGGGACGGCCCTTTTACAAAGACAAATACCCTCATAACTGGAAAAGTGTCATTCCAACTACATTTGATGGGGCTCACGTTTATGCCAAAAATCCCAACCCAAGTGGCACTTACCGTCCCGGGTGTCCCGAAAGCCTGTAGGGACACTTTATGCCATTCGGGCTTGGATTTGTGGGACATGCAGCCTACATGAGAGCCCTATCATATGTAGTCGGGACGGCCCTTTTTTGTCACCATATATGGTGCAATTGGATCTAAATGTGCTACAGCCACCAGATTTGGTACACAGGGTCTGTGGCTTCATATGAACACACACACCAAGTTTGGTGGGGCTAGCCCCTCAAATTGTGAAATTTTGGTATCTCAGGCAAACTGAGGCAATGTCATTGAATTTGCCCAAAAATCAAAGTCATCCGATTTGGTTGAAAGTTTGCACACCTGTTTGGCTGTTCCCAGGTATGCCCCCTCATAAGTGTCAACCTCCTAGCCCAGAGCCTACTCTAGATATTGTATGGGACGTCTGGGAACAGAAGGGCCGATCGGGTTGGGATTTTTGGACTAAACGAGACCCCAGTCAAATGTAGGTGGAACGTCCCTTTCTGAGTTCTAAGGATAAGCTCCCAAATGGCACTAATTGTGGGACATGCGGCCTACATGAGAGCTCCATCAAATGTAGTCGGAACGGCCCTTTTACAAAGACAAATACCCTTATATCTGGAAAAGTGTCATTCCGACTACATTTGATGGGGCTCTCGTTTATGCCAAAAATCCCAACCCAAGTGGCACTTATCGTCCCGGGTGTCCCCCAAGCCTGTAGGGACACTTTATGCCATTCGGGCTTGGATTTGTGGGACATGCAGCCTACATGAGAGCCCTATCATATGTAGTCGGGACGGCCCTTTTTCGTCACCATATATGGTGCAATTGGATCTAAATGTGCTATAGCCACCAGATTTGGTACACAGGGTCTGTGGCTTCATATGAACACACACACCAAGTTTGGTGGGGCTAGCCCCTCAAATTGTGAAATTTTGGTATCTCAGGCAAACTGAGGCAATGTCATTGAATTTGCCCAAAAATCAAAGTCATCCGATTTGGTTGAAAGTTTGCACACCTGTTTGGCTGTTCCCAGGTATGCCCCCTCATAAGTGTCAACCTCCTAGCCCAGAGCCTACTCTAGATATTGTATGGGACGTCTGGGAACAGAAGGGCCGATCGGGCTGGGATTTTTGGACTAAACGAGACCCCAGTCATATGTAGGTGAAATGTCCCTTTCTGAGTCATAAGGATGATATGGCCTTCAACAGTCTTTTCTCTGAAAATGTACACTTTAATTCAAAGTAGAGATTTGATTCCTTTTCCCCTTTAAAGATGGGCTTGTGAATATGAATTCCCCCAAATTTAGCTGTCATAGCTGCAAGATAAGGTCCCCAAACACAAAGGTCAAAATTGAGGCATATGACCTCATCTTTCGGCCTGTTTTGGCAAGTGAGAAACGGGCCATTAAATCGCAGTGAAAGGTTGGAAGTGCCTGATTTTTGCATAAATCAGTCGCCTGTGATAAGCTGATGCAGGATCTAAAGCGAGATATCTGTAGACCCTTGGGAAAGCTAACTTCCGGTAGCAGCATGCTAACGACTTGAATCCAATTTCACCTTGAAGAGGGTCCTCTTATGTCCATCATATGTCAATTATGGAATGATAAGCCAGTTACAAGTGTTTTTATTGCACCCAACAGAAACAGCAACATGTACACATCATTAAGAGTATTTTAATTCATTAAAAATACTTTAAAGCAAGATAGAGCAATACATTGTTTTTGTGAATTAAGAGAGGGTTGTGTAGGTTAAATGATCCAAATCTAGAGGTCGTAGCTGTAAGTTAAGGTTCCCAAAAACAGCCCCAAAGGTCATAATTGAGGCATATGAACTCATTTTTCGGCCTGTTTTGGCAAGTGAGAAACGGGCCATTAAATCGCAGTGAAAGGTTGGAAGTGCCTGATTTTTGCATAAATCAGTCGCCTGTGATAAGCTGATGCAGGATCTAAAGCGAGATATCTGTAGACCCTTGGGAAAGCTAACTTCCGGTAGCAGCATGCTAACGACTTGAATCCAATTTCACCTTGAAGAGGGTCCTCTTATGTCCATCATATGTCAATTATGGAATGATAAGCCAGTTACAAGTGTTTTTATTGCACCCAACAGAAACAGCAACATGTACACATCATTAAGAGTCTTTTAATTCATTAAAAATACTTTAAAGCAAGATAGAGCAATACATTGTTTTTGTGAATTAAGAGAGGGTTGTGTAGGTTAAATGATCCAAATCTAGAGGTCGTAGCTCTAAGTTAAGGTTCCCAAAAACAGCCCCAAAGGTCATAATTGAGGCATATGAACTCATTTTTCGGCCTGTTTTGGCAAGTGAGAAACGGGCCATTAAATCGCAGTGAAAGGTTGGAAGTGCCTGATTTTTGCATAAATCAGTCGCCTGTGATAAGCTGATGCAGGATCTAAAGCGAGATATCTGTAGACCCTTGGGAAAGCTAACTTCCGGTAGCAGCATGCTAACGACTTGAATCCAATTTCACCTTGAAGAGGGTCCTCTTATGTCCATCATATGTCAATTATGGAATGATAAGCCAGTTACAAGTGTTTTTATTGCACCCAACAGAAACAGCAACATGTACACATCATTAAGAGTCTTTTAATTCATTAAAAATACTTTAAAGCAAGATAGAGCAATACATTGTTTTTGTGAATGAAGAGAGGGTCGTGTAGGTTAAATAATCCAAATCTAGAGGTCGTAGCTGCAAGTTAAGGTTCCCAAAAACAGCCCCAAAGGTCAAAATTGAGTCATATGACCTCATCTTTTGGCCTGTTTTGGCAAGTGAGAAACGGGCCATTAAATCGTAGTGAAAGGTTGGAACTGCCTGATTTTTGCATAAATCAGTCGTCTGTGATAAGGTGATGCAGGAGCTAAAGCGAGATATCTGTAGACCCTTGGGAAAGCTAACTTCCGGTAGCAGCATGCTAACGACTTGAATTCAATTGAACCTTGAAGAGGGTCATGTATTGTCCATCATATGTGAATTTCATCAAAGAAGGCCATTTACAAGTGTTTCAAAATTGACCAATATTAAAAAGTGGTCAAAATCCAGATTTTACCAGTCTTTTCTCAATATTTTTATACTTTAAAAAGGGGTAGGGTTTTAAATCCGTTTCTGCTTCAAAGAGGGCCTCGTCACCATTACACACCTATAATCTGGGCCTCATAGCTGGAAGTTAAGGTCCCCAAAAACACCCACAAAGGGCTTAATTGGGCTTAATTGGGGCCTTATTCGCTTATTTTTTGCCATATGCAAGAATGGCCATAACTTCTCAAATATGGGTCCTAGAACCCCCAGATTATGCACACACATTGTGGACAAGGCCTACAATAAGACCACGTGAAAAAAATCCCTCTAGATTATCTAGAACTGATTTTTGCCTGTATCAAACTCAGACTTCAGCATGGGGTACACGTCCCTAAGCTGTACACCCTGTCGTACTCTTGATGAGATCAGACCAATTTTTACTTCTGAATATGTCAGAGCCCTGCTTTTTTAATATGTTGTAGACAGGCCCCAATGAGGCACATTCAAGTTGGATGGGACTCCCTAGCACTTAGCATGCCTGCGCGGGAAGAGGGTCAGTTGGCCTACATTTGAATGGGGCATTTTGAAGGATAAAATGAATGGAAAGTGATTACCCAAACGGCCATCCTTCAACTTGTCATAACTTCTCACAACATGGTTGAATTTGATGGGCGATTGCATGACAACATTGCCCTTGATGACGTGAATGTGAAAATGGTGCAATAGAACCTGCAGACCCTCTGGAAAGCTATCTTCTGTTAGCAACGTGCTAATGCTACAAAACCAATCAATCCCAGTAGAGTGTTCAATTTTGTCCAAGAATTGTCAATTACATGTCAAAAATGTCATTTATTTGTGTTTTTAGGGGCCGGAATAAATCTCCCGCCGAAACCAAAGAGTGAAAACTGACCTTTGTTCTCAATCCGAAATGGCCCAAATTCCCATAGAAAGCAATGGGCTAGGACCATGAAAATTGAACCGTCAGTCGACCTTTGGCCAATGACCATGTGGTATGAAAATCAAGGGGAAATTACAAACACTTTTCCCATAGTGAATAATGGATTTCTCACCGAACTCGGCCCAAATTCCCATAGAAAGCAATGGGCTAGGACCATGAAAATTGAACCGTCAGTCGACCTTTGGCCAATGACCATGTGGTATGAAAGTCAAGGGGAAATTACAAACACTTTTCCCATAGTGAATAATGGATTTCTCACCGAACTCGGCCCAAATTCCCATAGAAAGCAATGAGCTAGGACCCTGAAACTTGAACCGTCAGTCGACCTTTGGCCAATGACCATGTGGTATGAAAATCAAGGGGAAATTCCAAAGACTTTTCCCATAGTGAATTATGGATTTCTCACCGAACTCGGCCCAAATTCCCATAGAAGGCAATTGGCTAGGACCCTGAAAGTTTATCAGTCAGTCGACCTTTGGCCAATGACCATGTGGTATGAAAATCAAGGGGAAATTCCATACGCTTTCTGCGATGGTACACTTTCTGCTATGGTAAACTCCGTACACGTAGAAATTACGGCCTTTTGACTCAATTCTGCCTAAAGACACCTAGAAAACAATGGGCTAGGAGGCTGAAATTTTCAGATTAAGTCAACCTCTGCCCCAAGATGAAATGGTGTGAATATCAATGGGAAATTGTGTACAGTTTTCCCATAGTGATTCATGGCATTTTGCATTTATTTGGCTTAAATAGACGTTCAGTTAATACACCTAGAAAGCAATGGGCTAGCACGCTGAAATTTTCACAGTCAGTCGGCCCTTGGCCACAAACCACGTGGTATGAAAATCAATAGGAAATTCGGTACACTTTTCCCGTAGTAATGTATGGCATTTTTCTTAATTTTAAAGTTATTTGGCCTAATTACCCCATAAAACAATGGGCTAGGACCCTGACATTTTCACAGTCATTCCATCTTTGCCCCATCGTTAAATGGTATGAAACTCAATGGGACATTCCAAACACTTTTCCCATAGTGAACTATGGATGTCTCTACCCAGATGACACTTATGTTCCGACATGGCCTTCAACAGTCTTTTCTCTCAAAATGTCCACTTTAATTCAAAGTAGAGATTTGATTCCTTTTATCCTTCAAAGAGGGGCTCGTCACCATTACACACCTATAATCTGGGCCTCGTAGCTGCAAGTTAAGGTCCCCAAAAACAGCCCCAAAGGTCAAAATTGAGGCATATGACCTCATCTTTCGGCCTGTTTTGGCAAGTGAGAAACGGGCCATTAAATCGCAGTGAAAGGTTGGAAGTGCCTGATTTTTGCATAAATCAGTCGCCTGTGATAAGCCGATGCAGGATCTAAAGCAAGATATCTGTAGACCCTTGGGAAAGCTAACTTCCGGTAGCAGCATGCTAACGGCTTGAATCCAATTTCACCTTGAAGAGGGTCCTCTTATGTCCATCATATGGCAATTATGGAATGATAAGCCAGTTACAAGTGTTTTTATTGCACCCAACAGAAACAGCAACATGTACACATCATTAAGAGTCTTTTAATTCATTAAAAATACTTTAAAGCAAGATAGAGGAATAGATTGTTTTTGTGAATGAAGAGAGGGTCGTGTAGGTTAAATGATCCAAATCTAGAGGTCGTAGCTGCAAGTTAAGGTTCCCAAAAACAGCCCCAAAGGTCAAAATTGAGGCATATGACCTCATCTTTCGGCCTGTTTTGGCAAGTGAGAAACGGGCCATTAAATCGTAGTGAAAGGTTGGAACTGCCTGATTTTTGCATAAATCAGTCGTCTGTGATAAGGTGATGCAGGATCTAAAGCGAGATATCTGTAGACCCTTGGGAAAGCTAACTTCCGGTAGCAGCATGCTAACGACTTGAATTCAATTGAACCTTGAAGAGGGTCCTGTATTGTCCATCATATGTGAATTTCATCAAAGAAGGCCATTTACAAGTGTTTCAAAATTGACCAATATTAAAAAGTGGTCAAAATCCAGATTTTACCAGTCTTTTCTCAATATTTTTATACTTTAAAAAGGGGTAGGGTTTTAAATCCTTTTCTGCTTCAAAGAGGGCCTCGTCACCATTACACACCTATAATCTGGGCCTCATAGCTGGAAGTTAAGGTCCCCAAAAACACCCACAAAGGGCTTAATTGGGCTTAATTGGGGCCTTATTCGCTTATTTTTTGCCATATGCAAGAATGGCCATAACTTCTCAAATATGGGTCCTAGAACCCCCAGATTATGCACACACATTGTGGACAAGGCCTACAATAAGACCACGTGAAAAAAATCCCTCTAGATTATCTAGAACTGATTTTTGCCTGTATCAAACTCAGACTTCAGCATGGGGTACACGTCCCTAAGCTGTACACCCTGTCGTACTCTTGATGAGATCAGACCAATTTTTACTTCTGAATATGTCAGAGCCCTGCTTTTTTAATATGTTGTAGACAGGCCCCAATGAGGCACATTCAAGTTGGATGGGACTCCCTAGCACTTAGCATGCCTGCGCGGGAAGAGGGTCAGTTGGCCTACATTTGAATGGGGCATTTTGAAGGATAAAATTAATGGAAAGTGATTACCCAA
>NW_027635177.1:635000-642500 GCF_949748355.1 Melanostigma gelatinosum | reverse complement strand
GGCCGGAGGAACCTACCGCCCGAAACTGGCGAAGCGCCGGTCGGCGGAGGCCCTCTGATGGCGGGTCAGGTTTGCCGTTCGGTCAAGCCAATCCAACACTCTGGTTCACATCCGTCAATCCAATACTCTGGTAATTTCCAGAAAACCCAATACTCTGGTTATTTTTCGTCAATCCAATACTCTGGTAATTTCCAGAAAACCCAATACTCTGGTTATTTTTCGTCAATCCAATACTCTGACAAATTCTTGAAAATGTTACTCAGGAGAACCAGACACACACCCAGGTGTGCTGCCGACCAGGCCCAGTGAAGGCTGACCTTGGTCGGATGTCCTCGGCTCGACCTCTCCTTGAATTTCTCTGGACGGCCTTTTTCTGAAAACTGAGTTTCTGTAATCGTGCGCCAGGTGATTTGGTCACCACCTCTGAGAATGGTCAAAAACGGGAGATGGGGGAGAAGCGCTGATCCTGTCTGCGCTTGCTGCTGAGGTGCCTTGGTGACCCCCTCTGAGAATGGTCAAAAACGGGAGATGGGGGAGAAGCGCCGATCCTGTCTGCGCATCATGCTGCTCGAGGTGCCTTGGTCACCACCTCTGAGAATGGTCAAAAACGGGAGATGGGGGAGAAGCGCCGATCCTGTCTGCGCTTGCTGCTGAGGTGCCTTGGTCACCACCTCTGAGAATGGTCAAAAACGGGAGATGGGGGAGAAGCGCCGATCCTGTCTGCGCTTGCTGCTGAGGTGCCTTGGTGACCCCCTCTGAGAATGGTCAAAAACGGGAGATGGGGGAGAAGCGCCGATCCTGTCTGCGCTTGCTGCTGAGGTGCCTTGGTGACCCCCTCTGAGAATGGTCAAAAACGGGAGATGGGGGAGAAGCGCCGATCCTGTCTGCGCTTGCTGCTGAGGTGCCTTGGTGACCCCCTCTGAGAATGGTCAAAAACGGGAGATGGGGGAGAAGCGCCGATCCTGTCTGCGCTTGCTGCTGAGGTGCCTTGGTGACCCCCTCTGAGAATGGTCAAAAACGGGAGATGGGGGAGAAGCGCCGATCCTGTCTGCGCTTGCTGCTGAGGTGCCTTGGTGACCCCCTCTGAGAATGGTCAAAAACGGGAGATGGGGGAGAAGCGCCGATCCTGTCTGCGCTTGCTGCTGAGGTGCCTTGGTGACCCCCTCTGAGAATGGTCAAAAACGGGAGATGGGGGAGAAGCGCCGATCCTGTCTGCGCTTGCTGCTCGAGGTGCCTTGGTGACCCCCTATGTAAATGGAAAAAAAAACGGGAGAGGGGACAGGCACTGACAGCTTCGGCGCTTGCTGACCGAGCAGGTGCCTTGCTGGGCTAACGATAGAAATTGACAGACAAATAAACAGACACCCACAGCCCAAGTTGCACGCGGTCAAAGTCGCACATGTCGATCCGATTTGCAGTCTCCTTGGAGCGGCTGAGACACTTCCATCGCTGCCTTTAAGACAAAACTTACAGCACCTGGTATTCCCAGGCAGTCTCCCATTCAAGTACTAACCAGGCCCGGCTGTGCTTAGCTTCCGAGATCAGACGAGATCGGGCGCATCAGAGAGGTATGGCCGTAAGCCGTAGGGTTAGTGCATGTCACCCAGACAAGGGGCACATTTCCTGGGCAAAGTACCTGCACAACACCTCCCTGGAACACTATGCACCCTCCTGCAGCTCATCTCCCCCGAATATGTGGGCTTAAAGCAGGCTGAAAAGCAAGTGATATTGCGGTAGTAACACCCAGAACATAGTACCCCAGGAAAGAGGCTTCATGCCTGGGGAAATTACCTCCAGCATGCACCCCAGGAAAGAGGCTTCATGCCTGGGTAAAGCACCTCCAGCATGCACCCCAGGAAAGAGGCTGCATTCCTGGGTAAAGCACCTCCAGCATGCCTCCCTGGAACACTATGCACCCTCCTGCATCTCATCTCCCCCCCAATATGTGGGCTTAAAGCAGGCTGAAAAGCAAGTGATATTGAGGTAGTAACACCCAGAACATGGTACCCCAGAAAAGAGGCTTCATGCCTGGGGAAATTACCTCCAGCATGCACCCCAGGAAAGAGGCTTCATGCCTGGGTAAAGCACATCCAGCAACACCCAGAACATGGTACCCCAGGAAAGAGGCTGCATGCCTGGGTAAAGCACCTCCAGCATGCCTCCCTGGAACACTCTGCACCCTCCTGCATCTCATCTCCCCCCCCCCCAATATGTGGGCTTAAAGCAGGCTGAAAAGCAAGTGATATTGCGGTAGTAACACCCAGAACATGGTACCCCAGAAAAGAGGCTGCATTCCTGGCTAAAGCACCTCCAGCATGCCTCCCTGGAACACTCTGCACCCTCCTGCAGCTCATCTCCCCCCAATATGTGGGCTTAAAGCAGGCTGAAAAGCAAGTGATATTGAGGTAGTCACACCCAGAACATGGTACCCCAGAAAAGAGGCTGCATTCCTGGCTAAAGCACCTCCAGCATGCCTCCCTGGAACACTCTGCACCCTCCTGCATCTCATCTCCCCCCCAATATGTGGGCTTAAAGCAGGCTGAAAAGCAAGTGATATTGAGGTAGTAACACCCAGAACATGGTACCCCAGAAAAGAGGCTGCATTCCTGGGTAAAGCACGTCCAGCATGCACCCCAGGAAAGAGGATTCATGCCTGGGTAAAGCACATCCAGCATGCACCCCAGGAAAGAGGCTGCATTCCTGGCTAAAGCACCTCCAGCATGCCTCCCTGGAACACTCTGCACCCTCCTGCAGCTCATCTCCCCCCAATATGTGGGCTTAAAGCAGGCTGAAAAGAAAGTGATATTGAGGTAGTCACACCCAGAACATGGTACCCCAGAAAAGAGGCTGCATTCCTGGCTAAAGCACCTCCACAACGCCACCCTGGACCTCCCTGCACCACCCTGCACCACCCTCCATCTCCTCCCAATATGTGTGCTTAAAGCAGGCTGAAGCGCGGGTAAACCGCGGGAGTAACTATGACTCTCTTAAGGTAGATTACCTGCACAACACCTCCCTGGAACACTAAGCACCCTCCTGCAGCTCATCTCCCCCGAATATGTGGGCTTAAAACAGGCTGATAAGCAAGTGATATTGAGGTAGTAACACCCAGAACATGTTACCCCAGGAAAGAGGCTTCATGCCTGGGGAAAGCACCTCCAGCATGCACCCCAGGAAAGAGGCTGCATGCCTGGGTGAAGCACATCCAGCATGCCTCCAGAACATGGTACCCCAGGAAAGGGGCTGCATTCCTGGGTAAAGCACCTCCAGCATGCCTCCCTGGAACACTCTGCACCCTCCTGCAGCTCATCTCCCCCCAATATGTGGGCTTAAAGCAGGCTGAAAAGCAAGTGATAATGAGGTCGTAACACCCAGAACATGTTACCCCAGGAAAGAGGCTTCATTCCTGGGTAAAGCACCTCCACAACGCCACCCTGGACCTCCCTGCACCACCCTGCACCACCCTCCATCTCCTCCCAATATGTGTGCTTAAAGCAGGCTGAAGCGCGGGTAAACGGCGGGAGTAACTAGGACTCTCTTAAGGTAGAGTACCTGCACAACACCTCCCTGGAACACTAAGCACCCTCATGCAGCTCATCTCCCCCGAATATGTGGGCTTAAAACAGGCTGAAAAGCAAGTGATATTGAGGTAGTAACACCCAGAACATGTTACCCCAGGAAAGAGGCTTCATTCCTGGGTAAAGCACCTCCAGCATGCCTCCCTGGAACACTCTGCACCCTCCTGCAGCTCATCTCCCCCCAATATGTGGCCTTAAAGCAGGCTGAAAAGCAAGTGATATTGAGGTAGTCACACCCAGAACATGGTACCCCAGAAAAGAGGCTGCATTCCTGGCTAAAGCACCTCCAGCATGCCTCCCTGGAACACTCTGCACCCTCCTGCAGCTCATCTCCCCCCAATATGTGGCCTTAAAGCAGGCTGAAAAGCAAGTGATATTGAGGTAGTCACACCCAGAACATGGTACCCCAGAAAAGAGGCTGCATTCCTGGCTAAAGCACCTCCAGCATGCCTCCCTGGAACACTCTGCACCCTCCTGCAGCTCATCTCCCCCCAATATGTGGGCTTAAAGCAGGCTGAAAAGAAAGTGATATTGAGGTAGTCACACCCAGAACATGGTACCCCAGAAAAGAGGCTGCATTCCTGGCTAAAGCACCTCCAGCATGCCTCCCTGGAACACTCTGCACCCTCCTGCATCTCATCTCTCCCCCAATATGTGGGCTTAAAGCAGGCTGAAAAGCAAGTGATATTGAGGTAGTAACACCCAGAACATGGTACCCCAGGAAAGAGGCTTCATGCCTGGGTAAAGCACCTCCAGCATGCCTCCCTGGAACACTCTGCACCCTCCTGCAGCTCATCTCTCCCCCAATATGTGGGCTTAAAGCAGGCTGAAAAGCAAGTGATATTGAGGTAGTAACACCCAGAACATGGTACCCCAGGAAAGAGGCTTCATGCCTGGGTAAAGCACCTCCAGCATGCCTCCCTGGAACACTATGCACCCTCCTGCAGCTCATCTCCCCCGAATATGTGGGCTTAAAACAGGCTGATAAGCAAGTGATATTGAGGTAGTAACACCCAGAACATGTTACCCCAGGAAAGAGGCTTCATGCCTGGGGAAAGCACCTCCAGCATGCCTCCCTGGAACACTCTGCACCCTCCTGCATCTCATCTCCCCCCCAATATGTGGGCTTAAAGCAGGCTGAAAAGAAAGTGATATTGAGGTAGTCACACCCAGAACATGGTACCCCAGAAAAGAGGCTGCATTCCTGGCTAAAGCACCTCCACAACGCCACCCTGGACCTCCCTGCACCACCCTGCACCACCCTCCATCTCCTCCCAATATGTGTGCTTAAAGCAGGCTGAAGCGCGGGTAAACGGCGGGAGTAACTAGGACTCTCTTAAGGTAGAGTACCTGCACAACACCTCCCTGGAACACTAAGCACCCTCATGCAGCTCATCTCCCCCGAATATGTGGGCTTAAAACAGGCTGAAAAGCAAGTGATATTGAGGTAGTAACACCCAGAACATGTTACCCCAGGAAAGAGGCTTCATTCCTGGGTAAAGCACCTCCACAACGCCACCCTGGACCTCCCTGCACCACCCTCCATCTCCCCCCAATATGTGTGCTTAAAGCAGGCTGAAAAACAGGTAATAAGGGGTAATAACACCAACAACCTGTTACCCCACCAAACAGGCTTCATTCCTGGGTAAAGCACCTCCACAACGCCACCCTGGACCTCCCTGCACCACCCTGCATCTCCCCCCAATATGTGCGCTTAAAGCAGGCTGAAGCGCGGGTAAAAGGCGGGAGTAACTAGGACTCTCTTAAGGTAGAGTACCTGCACAACACCTCCCTGGAACACTATGCACTCTCCTGCAGCGCATCTCCCCCCAATATGTGGACTTAAAACAGGCTGAAAAGCAAGTGATATTGAGGTCGTAACACCCAGAACATGTTACCCCAGGAAAGAGGCTTCATGCCTGGGTAAAGCACCTCCACAACGCCTCCCTGGACCTCCCTGGACCACCCTGCACCACCCTCCATCTCCCCCCAATATGTGTGCTTAAAGCAGGCTGAAGCGCGGGTAAACCGCGGGAGTAACTATGACTCTCTTAAGGTAGAGTACCTGCACAACACCTCCCTGGAACACTATGCACCCTCCTGCAGCTCATCTCCCCCGAATATGTGGGCTTAAAACAGGCTGATAAGCAAGTGATATTGAGGTAGTAACACCCAGAACATGTTACCCCAGGAAAGAGGCTTCATGCCTGGGTAAAGCACCTCCACAACGCCACCCTGCACCACCCTGCACCACCCTCCATCTCCCCCCAATATGTGCGCTTAAAGCAGGCTGAAGCGCGGGTAAACCGCGGGAGTAACTAGGACTCTCTTAAGGTAGAGTACCTGCACAACACCTCCCTGGAACACTATGCACCCTCCTGCTGCTCATCTCCCCCGAATATGTGGGCTTTAAACAGGCTGAAAACCAAGTGATATTGAGGTCGTAACACCAAAAACCTGTTACCCCACCAAACAGGCTTCATTCCTGGGTAAAGCACCTCCACAACGCCACCCTGGACCTCCCTGCACCACCCTGCACCACCCTCCATCTCCCCCAAATATGTGTGCTTAAAGCAGGCTGAAAAACAGGTAATAACGGGTAATAACACCAAAAACCTGTTACCCCACCAAACAGGCTTCATTCCTGGGTAAAGCACCGACAGACCGCCTCCCTGGACCTCCCTGGACCAGCCTGGACCACCCTGCATATCCCCCCAAAATATGGGCCCAAAGCAGGCTGGAAATACCTCACACACACCCCCCCCATCAACACCCCCCACACACCCGCCCACCATGCACCAAAACCCCGCAGAGACACCTCCGCAACATACCCCTGTAACCCCGCGCACCACGAGGTCCCGGGCCCCGAAACTTAAGCCCCTTCCCTGGGTTAAAACCCTCCATCAGCGCCCCCAGAGTTTCGGGGTTCTGGTATTCCAAATTTGGTTTCGTGGTCCTGGTAATCCAACTTCATTTTATATCGTTTTTTTTCTAAGTCTTTTCCAACTTTAACTTTTTTTTTTCGTGGTCCTGGTAATGCCACAGACTACCAGAGATCCAGGGGGAGTCACGCACCATCTCTGGCCCACGCCAGAGCCCCAACATCGGCCTCATTCATCACAGATGGAGCCTGGATGATATCAAGTTTCTCGTTTTTTTTCTAAGTATTTTCCAACTTTAACTTTTTATTTTCGTGGTCCTGGTAATGCCACAGACTACCAGAGATCCAGGGGGAGTCACGCACCATCTCTGGCCCACGCCAGAGCACCAACATCGGCCTCATTCATCACAGATGGAGCCTGGATGAAATCAAGTTTCTCGTTTTTTTTCTAAGTCTTTTCCAACTTTAACTTTTTTTTTTCGCGGTCCTGGTAATGACACAGACTACCAGAGATCCAGGGGGAGTCACGCACCATCTCTGGCCCACGCCAGAGCACCAACATCGGCCTCATTCATCACAGATGGAGCCTGGATGATATCAAGTTTATCGTTTTTTTTCTAAGTCTTTTCCAACTTTAACTTTTTATTTTCGTGGTCCTGGTAATGACACAGACTACCAGAGATCCAGGGGGAGTCACGCACCATCTCTGGCCCACGCCAGAGCACCAACACCGGCCTCATTCATCACAGATGGAGCCTGGATGATATCAAGTTTCTCGTTTTTTTTCTAAGTATTTTTTGTCATGTAATACATAAATATGTCCACAGGAGGGCGACCGAGCTCCAGGGTGGAGACAGCGGGTGTTTGCTGCAAACTCATCCGCTGAAGGGGCCTCAAAATCGGCCTCATTCATCACAGATGGAGCCTGGATGATATCAAGTTTATCGTTTTTTTTCTAAGTCTTTTCCAACTTTAACTTTTTATTTTCGTGGTCCTGGTAATGACACAGACTACCAGAGATCCAGGGGGAGTCACGCACCA